>NW_006408756.1:4291945-4295527 GCF_000296735.1 Chrysochloris asiatica
CCATTTGAGGCTAGGTGCTAAAAGGTATGTTAATTAAGCTTGAGAAACCAAGTTGCTGTAGTGAGATTCAAACCTGCAAAGTATGATGTAAAGTTGCCTAAATGTCTGGAAAAATAAGATTGACAGCTGTACCTTGTCTTAGACCCTCCTAACTTTGTGTAAAGTACCTCCCCTAAATAAAAGGAAGGCGCAGAACGAATCCAGGTGCATTACGACTGGCAAGGCGTGCTTTACAGCATGCAGGGGTCACAGTCCAGCCTTGCAACCATACTGCCTGTTTAGCTAAGATGTTTACTATGCAGGATATTACGGCCTTTGTGGCTGAGATGTTTGCAACACAGGATCTGCCTGATGCCAGTCCAGCATTCACTCTGGTTTTGGAGTGTCTCTTTGTCTCTCTCTTTGCGTCTCTGTGTCTCTTTTCCTATCTCTATCGCCGCTGGATCTCCCCTCCTCGTGAACCAAACACTCGTGAACAACACAACTACGTCGAGGCAAGTCCCCGACAGGTCTTGTGCAGCAGATTTGCCTAATGCAATACGGTCGTTTGATTTCTTGGGTGCTGCTTCCATGAGTGATGATAGTTGATCCAAGAAGAATGAAGTCCTTGACAACTTCAATCTTTTTCCATCACTACATCTGACAGTGTTTCTCTGCTATTGATAAGGTTTTCAGTGACTCAATATTCGGAAGCAGTTCATCATTCCTTCTTTCTAATCTGTCTTTGGAAGCTCACCTGAAACCTGTCCACCATGGGTGACCCTGCTGGTATTTAAAATACTGGTGGCATAACTTCCAGAGTCACAGCAACTCACAAGCCTCCACAGTATGACAGACTGACAGACGAGTGGTGGCCAACCTTTCATAGTAAGTGCTTATACCACCCAGGACCTCCAAATAAGAAACTAACCAGTCAATGTAGTTACCTTTCAGCATGTAAACGGCACCACCAAGGACTCAAGAATCACCCATGGTGGTGGTGTTGTTGTTGGGTGCCACCAAGTCCATTCCTAACCTGTATGGTGGAGCAGAGTTGCCCCAAGTGGTTTCCTAGACTAAAATCTTTACAGGAGTGCATTGCCACGCCTTTTCTCCTGGGGATCAGCTGGTGGGTTCAAACCACCAACCTCATGAGCTGCCAGGGCTTCAGAATCACCCATAAAGTTGCTCAACGTGCAGAGCCCAGGCCCAGCTCAGGCCTGCTGACGGAGGTGGGATGTGGTATCTGCATTTTTAGGAGCTCCTCAGGAGGCCCTGGCACACAGCAGCTTACTCTGTTCCTGCAGCCCCTTCCCCTCCATTCCTGCAAGACCACCTCCCTTTCTGCAGCCCCTTCCTCCACACAATGAGGAGAGGAGTCCGCACACGTGGAGAAAGTGACTCCCTTGTGCCAGGCTCTGTGTTCAGGGGGAGGATACAGAAGACGCAGGGCTTGCCCCAGGGAGCTGACCTAGGCAGAGAGAGGAAGGCACCCACCAGGAGGACGGCCAAGCCGGAGCTGCAGGGGCCAGGAGTGAGTTAATCAGTAGGTGTGTACCCACCGGTTTACAGTAACCAACGTATGCACAGGCTTAATTGTGCTCACTTACTAGTCTGTAGGAGCTCTGATAGCGTAGTGGTTACGAGTCAGGCTGCCAACCTCTCAAGGTCAGCAATTCGAAACTACCAGCCGTTCCACAGGAGAACCGTTCCACAGGTGAGGCTTTCTGCTCCCGTAAAGATGTACAGCCTCAGAAACCCTGTACAGGGTTGCAATGAGTCGGAACCGACACGATTTCACGGCACAAAACTACCACCACCAGTCTATAGTGAAATTTTTCAGCTGGGTCTCACCACATCAAACCAAAAATCAAACCCACAGCACTGTCGTCTAGTTCATTTTCACTCAGCATGCTTTCACGGGAAAGAGCAGAACTGTCCCGTAGGAGTTCCAGGGTGTGGTGCTATAGAATAAATACTGGAGTGCCAACGGCAAGGCCAACAGATGCTCCTTGGAAACCCTATACAGGGCAGCTATGATTCAGAACCGACTCAACAGCACTTAACAGCAAATTGTATGGAAGCAGACTGCCACATCTTTCTCCCACAGAGCAGCGAGTGGCTTGAACCACCAATCACCAGAGCTCTACTGCAACAATGTGATGCCCAGGTACAGATTACTAAACATAGTCAAGCCCAGGGGTAGCTTGCTTGTTGAGTAATCCATCCCTGTAGCAGGGCCCACAAGAGAAACCTGCCTGGAAGCCAGGCCAGAGGGGCAGGGCATCTCAGCTAGCTCTGGAGGGGCCTGAGAGACTGTCTGCCGGGCTGCAGGATAGACTTCCAAGCAAAGCAGGAAAAGGAGGTGCAAACCAGGCCTAGGGCAAGGGGGACATGCACGCAGCTTGTTCAGCATGTGCCTCACAGTTTAGTTCTTATGGGCTGGGTGTGAATTACCCACACTCCATGAATAAGGGGTGAGGCGCCTTGGGAAGCATTTAAATACCATCGCTCTTTAGAAGCTAAATGAATATCAGCCACTTGAAGACAGTTTGTAATAAAATAGTCTTCACCATTCCTGCCAGTTTGCCCTGATCCTGCCAACCCCCACGCTTGATTTAAAGTCCTTCCATCTGGAATTATTAGTTGAGGCCAGTTTATCAAAGCAAAGATAGATGGAGTAAGCAGATTTTGCTGCTGGCATTTAGAAAAACATATTATTCCCCTGCCATTCAGCAAAAGTTCTTTAATCATGGTTGATTGAAGGTTACCAACCTTGAATTATTAGTTAATGGCATCTTAGCAAAGGAATGATGTATTGAGGCGAGTAATCTTTGCAAATGAACACAGATCCTGAACTGCTGGAATTCTATCCAAGCTGAAATGTGCATTGTTTCATCTGCGTCTTCACAGTGCAAAGGCTAATATTTAGACTTGATCCCCATTAAATATTTAATTTTTCAAGATATGCATTCAACATAGACTCAAGATACTGTTGTCACAGTGTCCCCGTGCAACACGGAACACAGCGCTGCCAGTCTTGCTCCATCCCGTCATCAGTTGCAGATCAGACCTTTGTGATTCTCAGGGTTTTCACTGGCTGATTGGCACAAGTAGATCACCAGGCCTTTCTTCCTACTCTTCTCAGTCTAGGAGCTCTGCTGAACTCTGTCCAGCATATCAAGGGTTTCCAAGACTGTAATTCGTTACAGGAGCAGAAAAGCCTCATCTTTTTCTCTCAGCATAAGTGGTAGATTTGAACTACTGACCTTGTGGTTAGCAGTCCACTTCATAATCTACTACACTACCCAGGCTCCTTGCTCAAGGGTTTCCAGGGCTGTGACTCTGTGGCCCACCACTCGTCTGTCAGTGTGTCGCACTGTGGTGGCTTGTGAGTTACTGTGATTCTGGAAGCTATGCCACCGGTATTTAAAATACCAGCAGGGTCACCCACGGTGCACAGGTTTCAGATGAGCTTCCAGACAAAGACAGACTAGGGAGAAGGAGAGATGAACTACTTCCGAATATTTAGTCACTGAAAACCTTATGAATAGCAGAGAAACACTGTCACATATAGTGCCAGAAAATGAGCCCCTCAGGTTG
>NW_006408756.1:4297152-4370484 GCF_000296735.1 Chrysochloris asiatica
GAAATCTTTCAAGAAAGTGAGGCGGCACACGAGGCACTCACTCATCTCTGCCAAGAAATTTGGAAGACAACTATCTGGCCGACTGATTGGAAGATATCCATATTTTGTTGCCATTCCAAAGAGAAGTGAACCAACTGAATACAGAAATCATTGGACAATCTCTTTGATATTCCATGCAAGTAAAGTTCTACTAAAGGTAATACAGAAATGGCTGCAAGCATACACTGACAGAATTCCAGAGGCTCAAGCCGGATTCAGAAGAGGACGTGGAACAAGGGATACCACTGCTGGTGTCTGATGGATCTTGGCTGAAAGCAGAGAATACCAGAAAGTTGTTTACCTGTGCTCTATTGACTACACAAAAGCTTTCGGTTGTGTAGATCGTGACAAGCTATGGACAACACTGTGAAGTATGAGTATTCCAGAACACTTAATTGTGCTCATGAGGAATCTGTACCTGGACCAAGAGGCAGTTGTTCCAACAGAACATAGAAACACTGAATGGTTCAAAACTAAGAAAGGTGTGTGACAGGGTTGTATTCTTTCACCATACTTATTCAACCTGTATGCTGAGCAAATAATCTAAGAAGCCGCATCATATGAAGAAAAATGTGGCATCAGGATTGGAGAAAGACTCATTAACAACCTGCGATACGCCAATGATACAACCCTGCTTGCTGAAAGTGAAGAGGACTTAAAATACTTACTGATGAAGATCAAAGACCACAGCCTTCGGTATGGATTGCATCTCAATGTAAAGTAAACAATCCTCATCACTGGACCAATAAGTAACATTGTTATCAACGGAGAAAAGATTGAAGTTGTCCAGGACTACATTCTTCTTGGATCAACCATCAACACTCATGGAAGCAGCCATCAAGAAATCAAACGACATATTGCATTAGGCAAATCTGCTGCAGAAGACCTTTTTAAAGTGTTGAAGAGAAAAGATGTCAGCTTGATGACTAAGGTGCACTTGACCCAAGCCATGATATTTTCAATAACTCCATATGAATTTGAAAGTTGGACAGCGAATAAGGAAGACCATAGAAAATTGATGCATTTGAATTATGGAGTTGGAGGAGAATATTGAAAGTGCCATGGGCTGCCAAAAGAACAAACAGATCTGTGTTGGAAGAAGTGCAGCCAGAGTGCTCCTTGGAGGCCAGGATGGCCAAACTTCGTCTTTCATACTTCGGACATATTGTCAGGAGGGACCAGTCGCTGGAGAAGGATATCATGTTTGGTAAGGTGGAGGAGTGTCAGAGAAAAAGAGGAAGACTCTCAGCAAGACAGACTGGCCAAGTGGCAGCATCAATGGGCTCAAGAGTGGCAACAATAGTGAGGTTGGCCCAGGACCAGGCAGTGTTTCATTCTGTTGTGCATAGGTCGCTATGGGTCGGTACCGACTCGATGGCACCTAACAACAAACAACATATCTGCGGTGCTGTGGGTTAATGCAGTGGACTGAAAGATCAGTTTGAACTGCAAGGTTGTTGGTTCAAGCTCACCAGCTGCTCCTTGGAAACCCTATACAGGGTCGTTATGGGTCAGAGCCAGCTTGACACCACTTAACAAAACAACAACAAATCTTAAAGAAGTCGAGTGCCTCATCCGTGTCTGACACAAGTCAGAGTCCCCACCTTCCTGTGACTTAGGGGGGCCTGAATCAGACCACAGCCCTGTCCCCAAAAACAGTGGCTCCTTTCCTGTCACAAGGTCCCTCCTCAGAGCCAGGAGTGTTGCAAGCACGTGGATTGGATCCCAGTTTTGTGTCATATTCTACATGTGAGTCGCAGTGGTTAAAAATACAGTAGGCATACGGGCTTGGCTGCTAGAAATGCACGTTACTTTTCCTCCATAGAGGTGCTGCTGGCCTGCAGCCCAAGTTTCTCAACTTCCTTACAACCCTGGAGGAATCTGCAGGTCAGCACAGATGACTGGGCTTGGGCCTTACTCAACCACTTCCTAGACATGAGGCATTGAGCCTAAAGTACAAACTGGGGACAATAGCAATATCTAATTCACAAGGTTGTTGCAAAGATCAAATAACAGTGTATGCACTATGCTTTAAGTTCCTGGGTGGTGTAAACGGTTAGTCAGCACACTTGACTGCCAACTGAAAGTCGGGGGTTCCAGTGCACCCACAGGCACCTCAGAAGAAAAGGCCTCGTGATCTACTTCCAAACAAAGCCATTGAAAACGCTTTGCAGTACAGTTCTACTCTGACACACATGGGGGCGCTATGTGTCAACATGGATTTCTCAACAGCTAGTGATGGAGCTGCTTACAGACTTGCCATTAAGTTGGTAAAACAGACACAGAGTTGCGACTGACTAATTCAGACCATCTCTTAAGTAAAAGAACTAAATGTGGCCTTTCATTTGATCCTGGGCACCAAGCAGGCCTGACTCAGACTCCCTTAGTGAGCAGCCCAGAGGTTGGCGGACGTTTGGAGCAGGAAGCTTGCCTGTTACCCCGGTCTCTGGAGGACAGCCTTCTGCACTTAAGCTCCTGGCTCAGCTCCAAGGTATCTTGAGCCTCTCTCCCTGGCAGCCACCACTGTGAGCTCAGATTTGAGGGGCAGGGCGGGGTAATATTCCTGAACTCTGTACCTGCTCGGGGCTTGGCCAGTTCTCCTGGGTAATATAAACTCTTGCTGCTACCCTTGTGACCCTTTCCCTGCTAACCCTTCCCCCAGAGCCGGAAGAACCCTCCGACCTGGAAGCAGCATCTAGCCCTACAGTTCCCACCTTGTCCAGCAGAAAGGCGCTGCTGTTCCCACAATGGAGCTCTGTAGACCAGCCCTCAGGCAAGTGCTCAAACTCAGACAAAGCTTCAGGAGAATTTCTATGCTGGAATGGATAGACACTCTCCCTGACTCCAGGTTCCCACATATTAACTCATCTGGGCTTGTCCATCTTCACCCTTTTGACAATTCCACCTATATAACGTCACTTCCTTATCCTATAGAATTAGTTTAGCTGTATTTTAAGTAATCTGGTGTGGTGCTGTAGGAAAAGCACTGGACTCCAAGGTCATTTGAACCTCAAGGTTGGCCACTCAAACTCACCAGTTGCCCACTCAGAAACCCTGTACAGGGTTGCTATGAGTTGGAAGCAACTCGACGCCACTTAACAACAAAAAGTCTTCGTGTGGCACTGTAGGGTAAGCACTAGGCTACCACTCACCAGGTCAGCAGTTCAAACTCACCAGCCACTCCTTCAGAAACTCTCGAAGGCACTTAACAACAAGTATAATACCATATAGGATGTCATGAGCTTGACATGCAGTTTGGTTTGTTTTTAATGTACAGGAAAAGAAATTATAGGCAAATTTATAGGAAAGAAGAATGAAAAATAAATTCTTTTATGAGCATCTGATAAGCATCTTTTGAGAGTAGTAGTGAGGATATGCCTCAGCCCAATAGTTAAGTACGCAATTGTGAATAGAAAGGCTGGCTGTTTGGTCTACCCAGAAGCTCCTAGGAAGAAAGTCCTGGCAATCTATCTCTGAAAAGTCAGACATTGAAAACCTGTGTACTTGACACACATGGGTTGCCATGTGTACAGGTCCACGCAGTGGCAACTGGTTTGGTTTGGGTCTGGTTGGTGAAAAGGTTGTGCTTTGGAAACACTGGTATACTGCAACCCCCTCCCCCCCCCCAGTTTTAAGGGAATAATTATTTCTTGCAAGGCCTTTTCTTGTGTTATGTTTTCTGTCCTAATTAATCCCCACAGGAGCTCTTAGTTAAACACATGGTTGGTTGCTAATAGAAAGGCCGGTGGTTCAAACCCACCAGCTGCTCTGCTGAAAAAGGGTGGGTCAGTCTGCCCCCATGATGATCTACAATCTTGGAGACCCTATGGATCAGTTTTACTCTGTCCCACAGGGTCACTGTGAGGTGGCAGTGGGGTCAGTCCCCAAGAATAGGGTCCATGTTACATCCTCTGTTTAATCCTGAAATGGCACCACATGTGTTGCCTGGCTGTTTTCCTGGGTCAGCTCCTGGAAAGCATTGTCTTTGTGAAGAGTGATTAGAGGTACAGGCTCTGCAGTGTTCATATTCCATCTGGTCCATTTCTTAGCTGTGCAACCTTGTTTTTCCCAAGCCTTATTTTCCTCAGCTACAAAAGGGCAGTAGTAACAGAGTATGAGAATTCAATAATGTACAATCACCCCACCATATCCATGTGTTTCGCATCACAAATTCAACCAGCCATGAATCATAAATATTCGAGGGAAAAAAGCACTTAAGTGGCCAAAACAACCCCTCAAAGGATAAGAGGAAGCTTAAAATGCTATTTAGATAGCACTTACGTTGTATTATGTGTTATAAGTAATCTAGAGATGAGCTAAAGTGTATTTGGATATGTGTAGGAAGGCATGTGTAGGTTATATGGAAGCACTATGCCATTTTATATAAGGGTTTTGCACATGTGGATGTTGGTATCCGAGGTGAGTGGGTCCTGGAACCAATCCCCGATGGATACAAAGGTACAAATGTATGTGAAGCATTTAGCATGGGGTCTGACAGTCAGTAAGAGCTCAGTCAATATTTGTTAAATGAATAAATGCATGCATGAATGACTGTAGTCTGTACACAAGACTGAGCTTAAACAATAATAAATTTGTTTTTTTTTAAATAGTCAATGAAGAAGCTTATTTAAAATACGTGTTCTCAGACCTGAATCAAGCTTCCTAAATCAGGGTGTGGTATGGAGTCCCGGTGTAGCGCTATGGGTTAATGCGCTAGACTGCAAAATCGGTTTCAACCACAAGGTCAGTGGTTCTAGCTCACCAGTTGCTCCTCCAAAACCCTATACAGGGTCACTATGGGTCAGCACCTACTCAACAGCACTTAACAACAAGGGTGTAGTTTAGAATTTGTATTGCTAACAAGCCATCAAGGTGATTGAGAATAAATAGCCAAACCCCCCTCATTTCATAGGACCACTGACTGAGAACCTGTAGATGTCCCCAGACCTAGTCACATTACCCATGATTTCCACACCTGACACATGGCTGCTGAGAGTTATAGTGTAGTTCTCTCTGAAGCAAGGCAAAAGGGGGTGGGAATTAGCATTTAGACTTCACTCCATGGGACTTGAAGTCTACATAGTGACTGATCTCTTATATCCCAAAACAACTGTGTCTGTTGATATTGTTGAAGATGATATCGATGGTGGTGATGATGATGATGGTGATAATTACAATGAGGATGATGGTGGTGATGATGATGGCAGTGGCAATGATGAGGATGATGGTGATGGTGGTGATAATGGTGGTGGTAATGATGATGATGATGGTTGTGGTGATGATGATGGTGGTTGTGATGATGGTGGTGGTAATGATGATGATGGTGGTGGCAATGGTAATGATGATGGTGGTGGTGATGATAATGGTAGTGATGATGATGATGGTGGTAATGATGATGATAGTGGTGATGATGATGGTGGTGATGATGGTGGTGATGTGATGGCGGTGATGATGATGGTGGTGGTGATGGCGGTGGTGATGGTGATGATGGTGATGATGATCATGGTGGGTGGTGATGATGGTTGTGGTAATGGTGATGGCAATGATGATGATGGTGATGATGATCATGGTGGGTGGTGATGATGATGGTGGTGGTAATGATGATGATGGTGGTGGTAATGGTGATGATGATGTTGTTGGTGGTGATGATGATGGTGGTGGTGGTGGTGATGATGGCGATGATGACAATGACCATGTGAACATGAAGGTGATGACAATGATGGTAATAATGATGATAATCAAGAGGAGCATGATGATGTAATGATAGAGATGATGCTGGTGAGGATGATGATGATGGTGATGATAGTGATGATGATGGCAAGGATGATGATGATATAACTGATTTCTCAAAACAAATCTATGAGAGATTTTTCTGTTTTCTCCATGTTACAGACAAAGCAATGAGGCTCAAAATGTTGAATGAGCTTAATCAAGATCTTACAGGTAGTGAGTGAAGGAGCCAGATCTGAAGTCCTGGCTTTCTACCAAGCAGATGTTCTTCACATCTATAATATGAGCCACACAAATACCATGTTTTGATTCCATCTATGGGAAAATGGGGCCGCTGCAATGGACTCAAGTGCAGCAACAATTGTGAGAATGGCACAGAACCAGACGTTGTTCTGTTGTGCATAGAGTCACTATGAATAGGAACTGATTGAATGGCACCTAACAACAATGGGACAATGTAAAGAAAACAAAAATCCTCACAACTGGACCAATAAATACCATCATGATAAGTGGAGAAAAGACTGCAGTTGTCAGACTTCATTTTTCTTGGATCCACAATCAACACTCATGGAAGCAGCAGTCAAGATATCAAACAATAGATTGCATTAGGCAAATCTGTTGCACAAAACCTCTTAAAGAGTTCAAGAGCAAAAATGTCAGTTTGAGGACTAAAGTACACCTGACCCACAATAAACTGATATGCATCGGAAAGCTGGACAGTGAATAAAGAAGACCATAAAAAATTGATGCATTTGAGTTATGGAGTTGGAGAAGAAGATTTAAAGTGCCAAGGACTGCCAGAAGAACAAACCAATCTGTGTTGGAAGAAGTACATCCAGAGTGCTCCTTAGAAACCAGGATGGTGAGACTTTGTCTCTCATACTTCTGTCATATCATCAGGAGGGACTGGTACCTGGAGAAAGACTTCATGCTTGGTAAAGTGGAGGGTCAGCAAAAAAGAGGAAGAGCCCTAATTTGATGGATGGGCCCAGTGGCAGCAGCAATGAGCTCAAACAAAACAATGGTGAGGATTGTGCAGGATCTATTTATGTTCATTGTGCATAAGGTTGCTATGAGTCGGAACCACAAACCAACGGTACTTAACAACAACAGAGGGACACAGTTGGAACCATGACTTTAATGTTAAGGTCACTTCCAAGTTTTCAGTAAATCCACAATCCATATCAGACTCTCAGGTTTAATTTCTAATAAACACAACAATAGCAATCCATTTCATAGTATCAAGGAACTTCACTCGATACCCATGTTCTCCCCCTGACTTTCCAGTCTCCTTAGATTAGATGTTTTTTGTTCTAAGGGATGGAATTGAAATGCCAGCATGCCTCTTCTGTCTTTTCACCAGCCAAGGTGAAATTGGAGGCCCAAACTGTGCCATTGGAACACTCTGTCTGCATGACAAATAAGCCTCTACTGGGTTAAGAGACTTTGGGGATTTATCTGTTACAGCTGCTAGCATTAATTTCCCTGACAAACATGCATATTAATTTCAGGGTTAATTTCTCACTTCCGCTTCTCCCTCCCATTACAAAATTAGAACCTTTATGTTAGCTTTTTAATAATTACAGTTACTAAATTATGATAATGTTACATTATTTTCTTTCTGATTAATCTGTCTGGGTTTTGAGGAAAGCCTCAGTGTTGACCCACGTTAAGAACTGACGGGCAGAAAGAGGCAGGTTGATGCTCCATGTCTCCAATGCCAGGAAAGCTAATAGAAGCAGACAGTTGCCAGGCTGGGTCACACTCCACACATCACCCAACAGATTAAGTCAATATGTTTCCAAAATAGGAGGATAAAAGCTTCAAAAAATAAAACAGAACCCCAGAGTGAGCAAACAAAGATGGGGTTGCCACCCCGCTCTGTGATGAACACCTAAGTGTTTGAGCAGACAAATGAACGCAGCCCCCTTTGCCCCCTGTCTGTCTTCCCACAGCCTCTTAAAGACAATCATCCACATGGCATTGACTACTCAGGAACACCCAATACAGTACCAACCACTGTGGAAATGACAGAGTGTCATAAACATTGCACTCCTTTCAGCTAAAGAACCTGAGGACATTTTTATGAACAATTCTCAAATATCAAACTTGAGGTACCTGAATTCATAGCAAATCTTTTTAAGGAGAAAAAGTCTATTGCATGCAAAACTAAAGACCTTGCAGTGTTCAAGAAGAGTGATGAATCTGTGAAACACAATGTGAATGAACCTGAATGACATTATGTGAGTGAAATTAATCAATCACCAAAGGACAGATACTGTATGAGACCATGTGGTAAGCACTAGACTGCAAACCATAAGGTCAGCAGTTCAAACCCACCAGCTGCTCCTCAGAAACCCTGTACAGGGTTTCTATGAGTTGGAACTGAGTTGACGGCATTTAACAACAAGACAACAACAACCATTGGTAAAAAGAAAAGGTTTTCACACAAAAAGAAGTATTCTTTGATGACTACTAGGGGTGGGAGGAGAAGAGGGAATTAATTATGTTAAAGAATTGTTGTTGTTATTAATTGCTGTCGAGTCTGTTTCAACACACAGTGACCCTGTTTAGGGTTTCCGAGGAGTGGTTGGTAAGCTTGAGCTGCCAACTTTGTGGTTCAAACAACCTTGTGGTCCAGCATTTATCTTACAGCACCACACCAGGATTCCTGGCTAAAGAGTTGTTGTTAAGTGCTATGGAGTTGGTTCCGACTCATAGAGACCTACAATACCCACAGATCAAAGATCCTCTGTTCTAATTTCAGACAACTTCTGACCCCAGCACTTCTTTGGAACCCTGAGGCTCTGGAGAAATCAGCAGAAATCCCAGCAAACTGAGCCCTCTGTTTTACAAATGGATACTTAGACCCTGATTGGGGGACCATACAGCACGGGGTAGCAGAGCTTCACGTGAGCATCATATCCTCCCACCCACCCAGTGTTCCTCCATGCCACCCCACCTCTTCAAGTCCCCCGGAGGAAAAAGCAGTCTCCATATGGGAGGACCATGGGCATCCAAGAAAAGGTACCGAGAGCATTGTAGAGCTGCCTGATGGGCACTGGTCACAACCGAGAGTAACCAGGAACAGACTAGAAGCCTATGAACAAGGTGATGGGACTCCTACAATCCAGCGGAATACAATTATTAAAATGGACACTCTAGCTACTTGTCACCATGGTCTCAAGCTCAAAGACCAATGGAACAAGAAAGGATTCTATGACACGCGCCATAGACCACTCATTGTGTTAAACAGTAACCCAAAGTCACTACCGTCCGATGAGCTGCAACTCCCGGTGACCCTATCGGTAGGAGTCTTTGGAGTTCTTTGGAGTCTCCAAGGCTGTAAATCTTAGCTGAAACAGACTGCCTCATCTCCGCCTCCCATGGAGAGTCTGAGGAGTTCAAATTACAGACTTTATAGTTAGCAGCCAAGACTTAACTCGCTGTGCCTTCAGAGTTACATAAAAAATACGTTGTTGTGTGTAGTAGAGTCGATTCTGCCTCCTACAGACCCTGCACAGGGTTTTGGAGGAGCAGCTGGTGGGCTTGAACCACTGACCTTTTCATTCACAGTCCAGCGTTTATCTTACAGTGCCACACCAGAAGTCCATTACCAAAAAAAAAGTATAAAACAATACTTTATACATGGGACCATGGTGACTCTGTAGGAATAATCACGGGATTAAGAAGCACAAAGTCAGTGGTTCAAGTCCACCATCAGCTCCACAGGAGGAAAAACATGAGGCTTTCTGTTCCTGCAAATATTTACAGCCTCAGAAACTGTTACATTGAGGAGGTTGCAACCAATGTCATGAAACAAGAGGTGTGTAAATTGTTGAATCGAAAGCTACTTGGCTCTGTAAACTTTCACCCAGACTACAATCCAATAAAGCATGCAGGTGAGCGAGGATGGGAGCCTGGACCCAGTGAGAGGGGTGCATGGTTGAGAAGTGGTCAGATTTCAGGAAGTTTGAGAAGTTACTTTGAGAAGATTTGCTGATGGGTTGGATTTGGGAAGGTGAGAAAAAGAACATAATCACGTATCTCTCTTCGAGGCTCAGGGACCCAGGCAACCAAGAAGGTTAAGGATGTTAGGTGGAACAAAACTCAAAGCCAACGAGATCCAGTGTTTTTGGGTCACTTCTGAGTGACAGCGGAGTGGGTATCTTTGGTTCTTGTCCTGGTCTCCAGTGATCTGGCCCCTCCTTCCTTCCTTGGAAGGCTCCCCACTCATTCTATCTGGGGAAACCATTGTTGAGAGGAGTGTCATCTCAGCTATTTCTCAGGAAAATAAAATGAGGTTTCCTTGGGCAAAGTGAGGTTTACCAACCGGGAGCTATCTGTGTTTAGTAAATCATAAAAGGAGTCCAAGCAACACCTCAGATGAGAATCTTCATAAAACCTACTGACTGTTACTGCAAATGGAAAACCAAAATTAATGAAATGTCAAATAAATATTTAACTTCCAAGCCAGCAGCTATCTTCGGAATGCTACGTAATTTAGAGGCTAATGATCTCAATAAAATCACAATTTCCCTGAAAATATTTACTATTTCTGTCTTACTGCCTTCTTCGTTACCATTAGCAAGCATAGGTTTAGTTGATGAGCATGTGTGAATCCCATTAGAGGGTAACAAGCTTCACCAAAAACACCTGGTGAGGATGTTTCTTAACTTCCTATTGGGAACCTTTGTAAGCAATAGGACTTAAGCAGGGAGTCCTGGTGGCACGGTGACTAAAGCGCTTGGCTGCTGCTAACCGACAGGTCAGCAGTTCGAGCCCACCAACCACTCCTAGGGAAACAGATGGTGCAGCATGCACACTGACCGGCTTGGGAAACCTCTGGGCAGTTCTACTGTGTCCTGCAGGGTCACTGTGAGTCAGAACCAGCAAGGAGGCAATGCTTTGGTGTGGGTTTGGTTTGGACTTGAGAAGGAACTTGTGGGGACAACCAACCATCACCTGTGAATGTTTCCCTGCAGAATACGGGAAGTATTGTGAAAGGTGCTAGAAAAGAACATAGACAGATATTTACAGGGAAAGCCCATGACTGTCGAGTCTGTTCTGACTCGTAGCGACCCATAGGACAGAGCAGAACCGTCCCCATAGGGTTTCTGAGGTTGTGAGGCTTTCTCTTTCAGAGCAGCTGGTGCATCAAATGCTGACCTTTAGGTGCTCCACCCAATGCACCACAAGGGCGCCTTTCTAAAGTGAAAGGCCAGATGTATGCCAAGGGTACTCCTAAACATGCCAGTAGAGAGGGCCCCTATGTCCCCTAAATACTATAACCCAGTGCCAGTGTTCTTGTTAAACACCGTCAAGTTGGTTCTGACTCATACAGACCCTGTGTAGGGTTTCTGAAGAGCAGCTGGTAAATTTAAAGCGCTGACCTTGCCATTAACAGTCCAGTGCTTATCCTACAGTACCACACCAGGACTCTTAAAAGACATTTTTTCTTAGATTTTGACCATTTCCATAGGTATGGCGTTATGTATATAGACATACACACACACACATACATATGTAGGCTTCAAAGAGTCATGGTGAGGCAATGCAGGATAAGCTCTGGACTGCTACCCACAATGTCAGCAGTTCAAACCCACCCGTCACTCCTCAGAAACCCTATAGAAGACCACTGAGTAGAAACCGACTAGAAAGCATTTGACAATAGGCTTCAAAATACACACAGAAAGCAACAAAATCAAAAAGAACCAATAACTAATTAAATATCTACAAAATGTAACATTTTGTTCTCATTAATTGTTAAATTTGGCATTCTCAACTTTCATGAATATTTGATTACTTTTGAAGACAATTTGTGGAAGTCTCATAAAGCAAGATTTCACAGATACGCACAATGGCTGCCAAGATTTCATGCCCACTAGAAAATTAAATGACTTCCCCACGGCCAAGTCGTTTCCAAAGCAAACTTATTTAAAACCCTGAAAAATGTGTATGGCAACATGTTTGTTTTTAATCCACGATGTGTACCCATCGATGGCTTGTGACAGGATCTGGCCTTCCCAAAAATATGAGTTCTGAGAGCAGTCATCGGCACACTTTTTCTGTAAAAGGGCCAGAAGCTCAGCATTTTCAGCTTTGTGGGCCACATGGTCCCGATCACAATTACTTAGAGCGGCCGGTGTAGCAAAAAAGCAGCCAGAGACAATGCATAACCAAGGCGCATGGCTGTGTTCCAATAAAACTTTATTTATAAAGCTGATGGCAGGCTGGATGTACCCTATGGCTACAGCTTTCTGACCCCTTCCTTAGAGGCAGGAATGGGTTAAAAAGAGCCCCTCTACTGACTCCTCCCAACAATTCAGACTCAGAAATTAATTTTTTTGCTAGGAAAAGTATACCTTTGTCGTAATTACCCGCCACATTTTCTAGCATTTCCTCTGAAACATTTCAACATTTACACAGCTGTTCTACACATTTGCGTGTCAGAATTGGCCATTCAAAGCTTGGGAAATGGGTTTTCTCTTGTTTCAATTACCACAAAGCAAGCAGGGAGGAGATGTAGCCACACAGGAACACTTAAGACCACTTCCAAGTAAATATGTGCACAGCCCCTTCAGAAACAAGAGGAAGACGGGCTCAGGCTTGCTGGTAAATGTGATTACCAAGCTGAAGCATTCACTGGTGAACAAATGTGTTTCTCTTGATGATATCATTATTTCTTAAACAATTTGGTCTTCAACTCTTGGATATTCTATATATACATTTAAATGGATATTATATGTAAATTGTACATCAGCATTTATAATTTTGCTTAACCAGTATTTTATCTAACACTCAGACAAGACATTGGATTATTTATATGGTACCTGTTCTGATATTTAACTATCTTAAAGATTTATTAAAGAAACAGTTCTCTCTTCCCCCTAACTTATACTAGACGGAAATGAACGAGTAAAAACCAATTAAAGTTTGTGGCTTTCTTTAAAGATAAAGTCGAATCAGAATTTATCCATTTAAGGACTCCTAAATAATTTTCCTGACATAATGCATGTCATGTTAAATGATCTGAGTGCTTTGTTTCTTCAACGCACATGTTGTTGTTAAGTGCTGTCGAGTTGGTTCTGATCCATAGCGATCCTGTATAGGATTTTCAAGAAGCAACTCGTGAGCTTGAACTGCCAACCTTGCGGTTCAAGCCAACTTTGCAATCCAGCGCATTAACCCAACAGCACCATGCCACTGCTTGTAAAATCTTCAATATAATTTTTCTCAAGATAACATACTTTATCTACTTATCTACTAAAAAAGTGAAAAGGGGATGATTCTTTTTTTTATTATTGTTGTTTTTTATTTTTTGGGGGATGATGCTTTTTTAGGCATTAAAATACTGCTCACAAATGTTCTAGAAAATATTGTCCAATTTGTGTGGGGTTTTTTTTCCCCCACATACAACAAAACTGAAACAGAACTGTAATTAGAGAAATATAAATAATAACTTTGAAAAATAAATCTATTTTCTTTTTTTTCTCAGCACTATTGACTGCTGCCAAGTAGCTGGGTTATCTATATACAAATTATATTTTCATCTACCTTCCGAGATAAGCTGCTAACGGAAGCAAGGAATGGTACAATTACAGTCAAGTTTCTCTAGAAAATCTATCTGAGAACATTGTTGTTCCAATGGTTTACCATCCTCCTAGGACCAGAAGGTAAATTAAAAATAACAACAACAACAAAAGAAAAACATCCTTAAAAGAGCAATTTCCCCGTCATGAATTGATCCAGTTCTACAAAGCATGTTGTTTGTTTGTTTGTTTGTTTAAAGGAAGACAGACAAGATGCAGAATCTTTCTCTTCAAGGGATGTAGCCGTCAGACGCACAGAGGCCAGCTAGTCGGGGCCCAGCTCGTGGTCGGTGAAGGACAGGGAGCTGAGGCTCTCGGCTCTCTCACAGACCCCCTCCTCAGTGTACACGTGAGGCAGGTACCTGGGCTCGTCCTCTGTTGTGTCAGCATCATGGAGCCTCTGTGGAAAGCCAGAAGAGAGAGGTCGAGCCCGGATGCAGTCCTAATGAAGGCAGGTGTCACAGGCCCATGGGGTCAGAAATGGTGGTGGAGCTGAGGAGAGTGCTGATACCATGTGAGTCTGAAAGGGGGCTGTGACTGTGGGGTAGTCAGAGGGGTCCCCTCCTGAGAAACCCTCATCCTTCTGGCCTCTTGTGGGCTCATTCACCACCACGCCCTGATCCCCACTTGGACAGCTGTTTCCTCTTTTCTACAGCTTCATTCTCTCTCTCCCTGGGTTCATCCTCCTGACCACAGACCCACCCGAGTCCATTCTGGCTCTGGTTACACACGGCTGCCTTAACTAGAGGGTGGTCTCCATGCACTGCCGCCATCGCTCAGTACCCAGGAGCTCCTCATACCATGGCTTCTGGGCTTCAGGAGGCTGGGAGCTCCAGCCATGGATCGATTCCATCATCCCCTGACCAAGAATGATACCACCTGCATCAGGACAACCCCTCTACAACCACATTCAGAGCCAGATCTCCAGCCCATCTCTGGACACCCTATAAACTGCTGAGACTCAACAACCTGAAACAGAGTTTGCCCCAGAACCCCATGACCACTGAGCCTATTCCAACTCACAGCCACCCTGGGTGGCAGAGTGGGAGTGCTCATTACGGTTTCTAAGACTGATCTCTATGGAAGAAGACTGCCTCATCTTTTTCCCAGGGAGCAGTTGGTGGGTTCCAACTGCTGACCTTTCTCATAGCAGCTGAGCACTTTAACCACGGCACTACCCCTAAACCAGCTTCTCTTCCGCTGCTATCCCACTCCTCCATGTATCCCCAAGTGTAGAGCGTGAGTTTCATTTGAGGGGTCCACCAATAGCCTGTGAGAGAAATCTGATCTACTGCCTCTCCTATATAAAGTTGTATTAGAGCACAACCGTGGTCATTTGTTTACGTATTGTCTGTGGCTGCTTTTGGAGTCCTGGTGTAGCACTAGATGATAAGCACTGGACTGCTAACCCCAAGGTCAACAGTTCAAAACCACCAGCTGCTCCTTAGAAACCCTATACAGGGTCACAATGAGTTGGAACCAACTCAATGGCACTTAATAACAACAACACAGGTGCTTTGTGCTACAAGGACAGAGCTAAGCTACATGCAACACAGACCATCTGACACAAGTAAGAAATGAATGACTATTGCATTGAGCGCTCTAACTTGGGAGGTGTTAGAATGGTTCACCTCTCCAACTAGCCCACTTCTCCCAACCTCCAACTTCTGTTGCTGCCGAGGTCCACCCTCCCCAACACAGCCAGCAGAATGTTTTCTAGAGCTCAGCTCTGCACATTAACTCTCCCATGTCCATAACCTCAGTCGTGGTCCGTGGTCTCCTAAATCCCAAAGCTATTCCAATCCCAAAGTTCAACAGACACCACTTCTTGAGTAGGGTCAGGCCTGTGTTCCAGTCACAGTCCCCACTTGTGCCCTGAGTCTCTCCTCTGACCCTTCACCCCTGCCTTACCCTCCCCTGGAATGGGCACCCACACCTGCCAACCTCAACCTAGGAGCCTCCAGGCCAGCTTGCTGGGCCCGCCACCTGTCTGAGGCACCTTGTCTGTTTTTGTCTGGTCTAAGCAATCCCATAAGCACATGCTGCATGAATGGATGAAGGAGATCACAGGACTGTAGGTGTATTGTTCACCTTCAGCCATCTCTGGGTGAGGGGCTGTCTGGAAATGGTCTTGGTGGGCAGGGTCTCTGAGTCCTCCTGAGCTCTCCACCTCCTGAGAGGATACACTCAAATACAGCACAAAGATGGTCAGGATGCAGGACGAGGGCCGGGAGGATGAACAGGGCTGAGGGGTTCTAGACCCCACCGCATCCCACTCTTCAGGACCACACTGCCCCACACCACCAGCAAGTCTGGCAATGACAATCCCCAACTCCCTCTAGTCCAGAGAAGGAACCCATTCTGAGATCGCGCATTTCACTAACAACACTGAGTCTCAGCTCAGACCCACATTTGCCTGTGGACACCTCACCTGATCCCCTCCCCTACAGTACCAGGTGGCCATGTACCCTGGGGAAGGATGCTCCCACAGCCAGACACCCACAAAGATCCTTGGCCAGTGTGTTGGCAGTCTGGGCACATCCTTCATGAGGAGGACTAGGTAACTAATGATGGTCGGTGTGGGCAGGGGGGCTGGACTGTGCAGGCTCAACTTCAAAACTCCCAGGGCGGGGACAGGAGCACGCTCTGACCCGATTCACAACTTTTGAGGCCCCATAAGATCAATAATTCATCACAAACCCCCAGCCAAGTTAGAAGGCTCACAAGGAAAGAACTAGGCCTTCTAATCAGTTGGTTGTTTTTTTTTTTTTTTTCCTCTGCTCAAAACACCAAGTGCAGAGCTCTGAGCTTGAATTGCAGAAATCTGTCGCTGCCTGGTGGGGGGACCCACATCTCTGCCCACAAGGTCCACTTCGCATGGGCTGTATGTGGAGGGGATGCACACATATGTGTGCACACATATACACAAGAGTTGGCCAGATGGCACGTAATAACCATCATGTATTATTTTATCTACACGTCTGTGTACAGGACTGCGGTGACTTACATGTTGCTGTGATGCTGAAAGTTATGCCACTGGTATCTCCAGTACTAACAGGACTGCCCATGATTTCACTGGATCTTTCAGATTAAGACAAGGAAGAAAGGCCTGGTGATCTTCTAAAGACGGGCTAATGAAAACCCTATGAACCACAACAGAATAAAGTCCAGCACGGTGCTGGAAGATGAGCCCACTGAGTACACAGTGACCACAACAATGGACCCGAGCACACCTCACACCAATGATAATGAACCACGTGCAGGAGTGGCCTGTTGTGTCTGGGGCTGCCCTGAATGAACACAGCAGCAGCCATAAAACATATGGAAAATAACAAAATTGTGGCCGATTGAACCTGTCCTAGGACACACTCTCCAGTATAGTGAAGACACACCAGGGTGACTGCGATCCACATGCTCAGCAGAAGCAAGAGGTGGACAGGTGACCACAGCCTTGGGCCAGGGGAAATCACAGTCGGTGAGACAGAGGACATGGCTCTGTCCACCGGGCAGGCCCAGGATGGGATGTTCCTGCTGCAGGTAGAACAGCGAACGGAACAGGTTGGTCTCTCTGCCCTACTTGCTTCCTCCCTCCTGCTCTGCCCCCACCTCCACCCGCCAGCCTCCACCAGCAACTGCAGCAGCAGAGAGGTGAGAGAATGACTAGAAGCGGCTTCTGTGAGGTTTGAATGTGAATTTGCACACAGTCCGCCTTGCGTTCGATTTCACAGAACGTATCAGTGTCACAGATGTACGCATGTAGAAACTGTTAGATTGGCCTGTGGAAAATCAGAGGCCCCTGAAGGACCAATAAGGCACAACTATCAGGGCACAAAGCCCTCACAATGCAGGGTTCATATATCACCTTTGTGCAAGAGAGAGATTGTTATCTTAGCTCAAATGCAGTCTGAGCAAAGATACAGAATTATAAAGATTTTTAATTCTTTATAAGAATCTCACCATCATAAACATTTGATACGATACCACCGTGGTTCCTGGGTCTCAGATACCCCTTTCAGATCTCTATCAGAAAAGTAAACTTGTGCTAGGACACTAGCTAGTTCATTAGAAAACCAAATAAGGTCCATAGTTAAGATTTGTTCCAACATCAGTCCTCTGGTTTAGATAATGTACTTCCTGCTACGGACTGAACTGTGGACTGTCCCATCCCCCAAATATGTACCAACTTGGCTGGGCCATGATCCGCAGTAGCTTGGCAATTAGGTTGTGATGCCTTCATTGCCCATGCTCTGATCAGCCAACCAGTTGTAAGAAGAGTAGGGGGATGCAGTACCTTGATCTCTTCACAGCCCTGATCCCATGTAAGGGGGGTGTATGGGGGGGGAGGGGTGGCCTGCATCCCCTTTTATCTAGCAAGAGATAAAGGGAGGGAAGCGAGCAGAGAGAGAGGACCAAAAGTAAAGCATGTCCTTTGGACCTGGGGTCCCTGTGCTGAGACACTCCTAGACCCAGGGGAAGATTGATGGCAGTGACCCTCGCCCAGAACCAACAGACAGACAGGTTTCCTTCAGAGCACTCTGAACTCAGACTTGTCGTTTTCAATTGTGAGAGGATTAATTCTGTTTGTCAAAAACCGTCCACTTGGGGTATTTCTGTGGTACTTGAAAAGCGGAAATGTGCTTTGTCAAGTTAGTGGTTGCATTTGATCCCAAATCAAGATGGAAGTAAGTATTCGATGGGATGCACATAAACTACTTTTGTGTGTACTCTAAGGAGTGCTGATGGCACTGTACGATAAGCAATGGACTGCTAACTACAAAAGTTGGCAGTTCAAACCCACCAGCCGCTCCACAGGAGAAACACAGCGCGTAAAGGTTTACATCCTCAGAAGCCCTGCTTGCTGGCTCTGGTGGCAGTGAACTTTCGGGATTTTTTAGAGAGATGGGGGAAGGTAAATGGGTGATGAGGCAGGCCTGTTCTCAGACATTCATCGACTGTCTCCTAGAATCTTCTGGAAGGTTCACTGCTCAGGGAACTAGCAGTGAGGCCACCCCAGCAGAGAGCCCAGGCCTGTGACTCACCAGGATCTCCACGGCCGCGTGTAACAGGCCTGAAGTATCAGCCATCAAGGGGGGCTTCTCATTCACATCCTAGGGGAGAATGTCGATTTACTCAGAAGGTAATGCCCACCCTCCCAGCTGTGTGCACCCTTGCATACCTCCCCCTGCTCCTGTGTACACAAAACCAACATGAGAATGAGGGGGGTGCAAAGTGGAAGAAGGGAAGGAACCGTAGAGATGATGAAAAAGGCAGATGGTTGTAAAATAGAACTGTGTGCCAATCCCAGACTCAGATCCCAACATTCTCTTGCCTATGACACTGGGTTGTCATTGTTGGGTGCCCAAGAGTCAATTTCACATCAAAGCAACCCCAAGCACCATGAAGTTTTCTAGGCCCTCATGGCTCTGGGAGTTAGGCGTTGGGCTACTAACTACAAAGACAGTAGTTCAAGCCCACCAGCCACTCCTCATAAGACAGATGAGTCTGCCAGCTCCCATAAAGATCAACTGCCTTGTAAACCCCATAGAGGGTCGCTATGAGTCAGAACTGGCTCGATGGCAGAGGGCGGACTGGGTTTCATCTTTACAAATGCAAGTCTCCAGGCTTTCCTCTTGGGCAGCCACTGGCGGGTATGAATGACCAGCCTTTGGGTTAGGATCCGAGCACTCAGTGAGCCCCCAGAGATGTCTGAACACTGTACTACACATGGCCAAGATCTAGAAGGTGGCCTAGCAGATGAAGCTGTTTACATTCAGGGATGGGAATGAGGCAATGTTTGCCATGGATTTCTGTTTACGTGAACATAGGCTCCTTCAACAATAAATAAAAATGTTAAAGAAAAGGAAACAGGCAATGGGCCTTAGCAGTGGGTTTGAAGCAGTGTTTTAAATAGCAGGTTCCCCAATAAATCACAAGTGACAGCTATGTTCAGCCCAGAGCTGAGTAAGTTTACTCAGCCAGTCACCCCGTGTGCATCTGGTACCTGTAGGACCTGTGAGGGAACCAGGGAATGAAAGCTGTAGGCATTGGCTTCCTCCCACATAGGGTTCTGGGGGGAACTCAAGGGGATTCTCTCTGCAGTGTGTGTACCCCAGGGGTGCTCAGTAAAGCTGATCTATTAGGGGCTTATCAGGACAAGCGCTTCTTCTTGAAGAAGTCTGTTGTTGTAAAGTGCCCTACAGTGGATTCTAACTCATGGTGACCTTGTAGAGGGTTTCCGAAGAGGAGCTGGTGAGTTTGAGCCACCGACCTTGCGGTTAACAGTTCAGTGTTCATTTTATAATGCGACACCAGGATTCCTTCATTAAGAAGTCTGGGGATGAGTTAAAAACCAACTGCCATCCGTAGACTCTAAACTGTGGAAACCCCATGGGGTTCTCAGGGGCTGACTGTATAGAAGTAGATCACCAGGCCTTTCTGCAAAGGCACCTCTGGACCAAAGCCCCCAACCTTTGGGCTAGCCATTGTGTGTGCCACCTGCAGCCCATGGAACTTTTGTGGGACCAAGAAGGAGGCAGCCATTTCCCAGGAGTGTGCAGGATGGGTGGACAGAGCACTGGCTAGGCTTGGGCCCTGTACTCTCATTGGCCAGGCACCCAGGGGGATAAGACACAAACTGCTCAACATTATAGAAGGGAATATTTAGCTGTTTGAGGGAAACAGGATTTTAAATAATATTGAATTGCATATATGGTGAGATTATTCCCTAATCTTTTTTTAACTGCATCAAGGGGCTAGCTCAGTTTGGTGTTAGCATCTCCTCCCTGATGCCCCTCAAGTACCAGTTACTGTCCCCTTTTAACTGACAGAGGACTCCCCTCCCCCTTCACCAACAGTTTCTGCCTGTGTCTACTTTCACACCTGGACACTCACCTGCCCTTTTTCTACAAGTAAAACTGGATTTGGAATAACCACAAGGTCAGCGGTTCAAACCCACCAGCTGCTCCTCAGAAACCCTAGAAAGGGTCACTGAGTCAGAACCAAGTCACAGCATTCAATGACAACTGAATTTTGCTTTATAATTGTGATGCAGTTGCCTTTTTAAATAAAGTCGGTTTTAAATAAATATAGGTTCCTTTAGAAACAAATGTACTTAATTTGGAAATGAATCCAAATTTAAAGAAAACAAATACTACACAAGTGGTAAGAGTCTCTGGATAGTACAGTGAACACCCTGGGCTGCTGATGCAACAGTGGGAAGCTTGAGTCCATCTAGAGGCACCTCAGAAGAAAGACCTGGCAACTTGAAAAAATCAGCCCATTGTGGCGAGTGGGAAAGTGTCTACAGAAGGCACTTCTGTTCTGATGCATACTCCAACTCCCCTCACTGTGAGCTGGAATTAACTTGACAGCTACCAGTTAAGGTTAACACAAGTGGTCTTTGTATACAGCCCTGGTGTGGCACTGTGGGTTAACGTACTGGACCGCAACATAAGTTTGAATCACAAGGTCGGTGGTTCAAGCTCACCAGCTGCTCCTCGGAAACCCTATACAGGGTTGCTATGGGTTGGAACCGACTCGATGGCACGTAACAAAAACAACAACAGTGTATATGGCCCATTATGGAGGTGGCACCCAGAGACTGAAATTTGGGGCACACTGGATGATCTGACACAGGTGTTATATGGGAGAAAATGTGACAAGGAGAGGCAAAGGTATGTTGGTTTGAGTGAAATCTCAAGTCACACAGGGCTTTGTGGGTGGAGGGGTAGCCAGCTTGCAGGCAGACCTTTCTAGGTGTGGGCGTGGGTGTGGGAGGAGCAGCCAGGGTGTCCATGGAAATGTAATCACAATCACACCTTGGTTTGAAGCCAAGCAGCAAGTAAACTGGCCTTACCTTTGCACCTGGCCTGGCCCCGCCCACAGCTGTGTTGACCTGCAGGACTACTGTTGGATCTCCGACACCTGTGCATACCTGTGGAATAAATGGAAAGCAATATGAGAGGGCTGGCAACAAGCCAGAAAGCCATCTGGTGGGGGTAGGGGCCTGGAATAAAGCCAGAAGGAATTTTTCCACAAACTTTTTGAAAACGCTTTATATAACAGGAGGGGCAGGAATAAAATTAGAAAAAAATATGATGTGTGGGGAAAGACTGGAATAAAACAAACAAACAAAAAACTCAGAGTAAAATGTCTCCCACAGGCAGATTGTGTCTACACCATCACAGATACCTTCAGACACCTGTCCCAGGGAGAAAGAGGCCTGCCTCTACCTCTAGATGCTTTATTTGAGGCGGAGGGAAGTGTGTTATTGTCTATTTGGTCATTGTGGGATGAGCGGACAAGTTTTATGTTGTGCAGTTTTTCGTGTGAAGTGATGGTAAAATCTGGACCCTGAAAGCTGTCCCCATGTCAGCCTCCCAACACGGATTCATGGGTTCCTGCTGCCAGGCAGCATTTTCAGCACTGCTTCATTTATTCCTCATGCAGCAGACTGGGGGACTCGGGCTTTGACGTGTGCGGGGCTTCTTGGGCTAAGGGCTCATTAGCTCCTCCAAGGAGAGGGCAGATGTCTACGTAGTTCACCCTGATCTAGAAACGTTCCTCCAGTTCAGTGGCAGACTAGGAAAACGTGGGCGGAATCAGCGATAGCGTCTGGGATGAAGTGAGATGCTGCAGGGAACAGAGTGTTCCTGATGGGTGGGGGTGTGGCCCTGTAATACTATAGGAATCCTGGGGTGGCGCTGTGGGATAAAGCACTAGACAGCAGTTCGGTTTGAACTGCAAGGTCGGCGGTTCAAATTCACCAGCTGCTCCTCAAAAATCCTACACAGGGTCACTGTGAGTCAGAACCGAAGGCACTTAACAACAAGTACACAATCAGGCAGGGCAGACAGGTCAAGAAGCATGCATGTGGAGATGGTTGTTATTGATGGTGGTGTCAAGTTCTTTCTCCTGTAGGAGTGAGTAGAACTGCCCCACAGGGGTTTCTAGGCTATAGTCTTGTTCCGAAGCAGCTCTGGTAGTATACCAGATGACAAACTGGGCCGCTAACCGCTAGGTCAGCAGTTTGAATCTACCATTTGCTCCCTTAACAACTCTGTATGGGGTTTCCAAGGAGCAGCTGGTGGGTTTGAACTGCCAGCTCTGTGGTTTAAAGTCCAGTGCTTATCCTACAGCATCACACATCAGTGGTTAAAAAGTTATTAAATATTGATTAAAGTTGATGATGTTACTATGACAACCACTTTTATCGAATGGGACTCCCTGGCTATTGAAAACATTTAACATGCTCCACTGTTAACTGCAAGGTTGGCAGTTCAAGTCCACCCAGAGGAGACTCGGAAGAAAATCCTGAGAATCTACCACCTAAAGACCAGTCATTGAAGACTCTAGGGAGCTCAGTTCTGCTCTGACACACCTCGTGGTTGCCAAGAGTCAAAAACAACGCGACAGCAACGGAGGCGGTTTTATTTTGTTATAAAAGAAGGCAGAGGCTCCTTGTCCTGAATAAGAGTTTCCTGTCCCTCAGACAGAGCCAATCTTGGATCAGTGCCCTTTTGTCACCCCCAGCCCATGTGGCCTCAGCCCCAGGGTAGGCACAGTCCCCTCCACGACTCAGCTTCTGTCCCTGCTTCCTCCTCCCAGGGTACAACCACTGCCCTCAACAGTACCCAGGTCACCCCCTTTCCTTCCAATGTCTACCCTCACATCTACTCCCCCAATATTCACCCCTGCAACCTTCACCCTCTCCAACATCCACCCTCCAGCACCCACCTGCCCATGTCCACCTCCACACTTACCCCCAATGTCCACCTCCTCAGTGTCCAACCCCCTATGTCTATGTCATAATGTCTACCCCTTACATCCATCCCCAATACCCACCTCTCCAACATCCATCCTTCCAATGTCTACCCACCAACATCCATCCCCCCCCATGTTCACCCTCCAATGTCCAACCCCCTACATCTATACCACAAGACCCCCAACAATAGCTACCCCCCATATGTTCACCCCCCATACCTATCACTGTAACATCCCCTCCAAGGTCTACCTCCATCATCTCAGCTCTAGCCCCCTCTAGGCTCAGCAGCCATAGCCCCATCCCACCCAGAGGGAGACCGAGACACAGTCCTAGAGCAGTTCCACAGGATGGTTGAGCGTCAAAGCAGAGACCTGGTGTATAAGGTAAGGGCTCCATCTGTCACACAAAGGTGTCAACACAGTACCTCTTAAAACTGCAAATACAATAAGTTAGCTGCTTCTCTCCTTGTTGTGGGGCTCGAGGCTGCTTTCATGGACTCAAGGCTGCTATCTATGGACTGTGCCTCGGCCTTCTTATTCCCATGCCAGGCAAGGCTAAAAGAAGAATGTGGTGGGTGAACCGATCTGCACATGCACAATATGACCTAGTGTTGTTACGGCCCCCTTGCCTTTCAGTCTGTAGCTTTACTCTCGTCTCAACTAGGAGAGAAAATATGGAAGGAATCCTAGAAGTTTCTGTTGACCTCCAACTTGGTCAACCACCAATTGTTTCTTTTTCTAGAGTATAAGCACGTTTACTCAAGCATAATGCCCAAGTTAACTGGAATCTGTCTCCCCTAAATCATCTCACCTGGTCCAAGAAGTCTCTTCTTTCTAGAAGAAAACTCACTGGTGGGGAGATCTAAGACTTCAGCAAAATGGGGTAACCTGACTCCCCAATGGGTGAAAGATGGTGATCCTCTTGGCATATCTGGTGCCCTCATGTTTGACACTCACCCACCAGCCCAAGTTCTCGGTAAGGACAGCCCAGAAGGTCCACTGTGTTTCCATCTCACTAACCCAACCCCAGTCCAGGGGGTTACCAGGATCACAACAAGGCAAGGCCAGTTGCAGAAGCAGCCGGTTTGGGAAACCAATCAGCACTGGCCAATGACTTTGTGTCAGTTGCCTCATGAGAATCCCATTCTTTGCTCCACACTTACTCAGTCTGTGAGGCTACTCTTCTGATACCCAAGTTACAGATGGGGGTGTGAGGTGAAGCAACATGTTCAGCACTAATGTAACACAGAAGCAGATCAGGAGCCCTGCTCTTGTCCCAAGCAGGCCAGCCTTCTCTGCACAGTCTCAACTCAGGGACGGTGGGGGAGTGGGCTCTGTCTTAACCGATAAGCCAACACAGACTCATAATTGATAAGGATGAAGCATTTCCATATGAATGGAAATGTTCTGCGAAAACATTTCTATCCAACAAAAGTCATTTCCCCTCTGAACAAGAATTCTCAAGTTCAGCACTACTGGCACTTTGGACAGGGCCACTGTCTGGAATGGAAACACTGCCCTGGCCACTGTCTGGTGTTAGTGGCATCCCTGGTCTCTACCCAGGAGGTGCCAACAGCGTCCCTCTCTCCTCCCAGTTAAGAAAATTTTAAATGTCTCCAGACATTGCCAAATGCCCCTTGTGACCATTGATGTTAGTGCCACCAAGTCAGTTCTGACTCATAGCAACCCTGTGTGGGGTTTCCAAGGAGCAGCTGGTGAGTTTGAACCACTGACTTTGTAGTTCAAACCAACCTTGCTGTCGAGTGCTTATCCTACAGCACCACATCTTGGGAGCCAAAATTGCCCAGTTGAGAGCCACTGGTCTAAATAATACTCCCATTTAGTTGAGTTGTTGTATCATTTTTGACTCAAGTCTGAGTGAGTGACATCAGCGAGGTCACAGTTAGTGAAAAGGGTACATATTCCTCACAGTGAAGTCACAAAGCACAAGGATCATTATCCAGTACCTGGGTTGAGACGGCTTTGCTCTCTTGGTTATACATGATCAGTGTCTGGACACCGGTGTCATCGCTCCGAATCCAGTGGCTGGACTTCTTGGCTTCAAACGCAAAATAACATCGCAGCAGAGAAAGCAGAGCTACTGTGGTGGAGAAAAGGGGGCGGCTCACCAACAACATCTCTTCCTCAATACAGTGAACCATGTGTTCCTGAAGATGACCGGAGCTCACCCCCACCAGGGAGGTTCAAGTGCTCAGAAGCAAAGATGTCACTTTCAGGACTGAGGTGTCCCTGATCCAAGTCAGGATGCAATCATCTCATATGAAAGCTGGACAGTGAACAATGAAGGGCAAAGAATGGAAGTGTTGACTATGCCATGGCCTACCAGAAGAAGGCACAAATCTCCCTTGTAAGAAGTACAGCCAGAATGCTCTCAGGACATGATATCAAGAGGGACCAGGGCCTAGAGAAGAACAGCATGCTTGGTAAAGTGGAGGGTCAGCGAATAAGAGGAAGAATCACAATGGCACAGAGGCTGCAGCAACGGACTCAAGCAGCCATGACGGTGAGGGTGGTGCTGAACTGGGTAGTGTTTTGGTCTGTAGGGTGTGGGGCCACTATGGATGGAGACAGATTCTATGGTGCCTCACAATCATAGAGGAGGCTCACGTTTTGTTTGCCTATAACTCAGCAGTAAATTGGTGTGGTCAAACTGGGTCTGATCATCTCTGTAGCTCGTTCAGCACCATTCCAGCCACAAATAGGTGTTCAATAACTGTTGGTTAAATATAGCCAGTAATGTTGCAGTTTCCGGGGAAAACTAGCTCCCTTGTTAGCCTTCTCCCAGCCCAGGAGCTGGAACAGCTGTACATTCACAGTTATCACAAACCTTAGGGGCCTGCTGGTTAGCTCTGCTGCTAACTATAAGAATGGAGGCCCAAGTTCACTCAGAGGCACCTTGGAAGAAAGACCTGGTGATCTACTTTGGAAAACTCAACCATTGTGAACTCCACAGAACACAGTTCTACTCTTACATACAAGGGGTCAAATCAACTCAACAACTGGTATTGGTTGTTGTTGTTGTTGTTGTTAAGTGCCATCGAGTCGGGTCCGACCCATAGCGACCCTGTACAGGGTTTCCGAGAGTGTAAATCTTTACGGGAGTAGAAAGCCTCATCTTTCTCCCGCGGAGCGGCTGGTAGTTTCGAACCGCTGACCTTAAGGTTCGCAGCCCGATTCGTAACCACTACGCTACCAGAGCTCCTTAGGGCCGCCCTTTAATGGTTCCATGATTGTAAATTTCTGCTTATTGACTAAACTATACCAAGTAACCCAGTGCTGTTGAACTGGTTCCAAGTCATGGTGACCCCAAGTGAAGAAGCAGTTCTGGCCACGTGGCAACCTCTGATCTAGGTCTGAGACCCTCAGAGCCATCCCACCGGGCTTCCTGTCATAACCTGTCCCCACCCCTCAGAAGACCCACTCCCCTGAATGAAGGTCTCCTGTTCCTCAGGTAGAGGTGTCCACCCAGGACATCCCCTCCCAACTACTGACCTGCCAGCACCAGGAAGGCAACACAGACAGGGATCAGCATCCCCATGGGGAGCCCAACTCCCGCTGTGTTAGCTGCTAGCTGGGCACAGGTGACTCCGCCAGGGCAGGAACACACCCTCACATACACAGTCTGCTTCTGGGAAAGGCCCTGCTGGTCTCCAATGCGAAGCGGCACAGAGTAATTCCCACTTGGGAGACTTCTCACCATCAACAGCTCCACAGAGCGACCTGCAAGGAGAAAGGAGCCTGTTAACCAGCCACTCCCTCCTGAGTTCATTTACCAACATCCAGGCACTGGTCTGGAGCCACCCACAGTGATGAAGAAGCAGAAGACCTATCCCAGGCAGCAATTTAAACCTGGTACTTTCTCTGCAAGGACACTTCTCACCAGGCAAGTGCCCGGGACCCGCAGAAGTCACCTGGCCATGTACAAGAAGTGCCTGAGACTATGGCAGCCAGAAACAGCACTCAGGTGTGGAGAGGTCACTTCCAGGTACCTAGACCCAGCTCTGTCTGACCACAGCTCACCTGGGTTTCCAATGACTTTAGATGTGGGGTCAACACTGGACCACAAGGTCAATTTGAATCCCAGGGTTGGCAAACTCACCAGCCACTCCTTGGAAACCCTATACTGGGTCACTATGAATTGGAAGCACTTAACAACAAGTCAGTACTGGAGTCCTGGTGTGGCACTGTAGGATAAGCACTGAATTGCTAACAACACAAATCAGCAGTTCAAACCCACCAGTCATTCCCTGGAAGTCCTATAGAGTCTATGTGAGTCGGAACCAACTCAATGGCACTTAACAACTACAGAAGCCAATATTACGGGTCCCTGGTGGCACAGCTTCTGACCAGGTCAGCAGTCCGGACCCACCAGGTGCCCCTGGGAGTGTGGGAAAGCACACAGCAGTTCTACTCTGTCCCATGGTGAATCCACTTGATGGCATTGAGTTTGGCTTTTAACATTAAACAGAGAAGGAAACAAGTGACCCCGCCTACCAAGCGAAGGAGCCCTGGTGGCACAGTGGTTAAGCACTTGGCTGCTAGCTGGTTGAGAGTTGGAACCCACCAGCTATTCCCTGGGGGGAAAGATGTGGCCTTAGCGCACCCTATAGGTCAGTTCCACCCCGTATTGCAGGGTCCCTGTAAGTCACAATCAACCAGACAGCAATGGGCAAGCCAGTATTTGTTGGTTTGTCGTGTTTGTGGTTGCAGTTGTGAAGTGCCGTGGAGTCCGTTCCTGCCCATAGTGACCCTGTACAGGATTTCCGAGGAGCGGCTGCTGAGCTAGAACCTCCTGTCCATTATCAACACAAGTACTCACCCCAGTTTTTCCCTAGTTCCCAAGTGCCGTCTGCATCATCCAGCTCAAAGGTAAACGGATCCGCATTGGGCTCCAAGTCCGGGTCTACTGCATCAATGCGAAGGGACGTCCTGCCTGCAGATGCACACACCTGCAGCAAAGGCTGGCGGAGCGAGGGGGCGTGGTCATTGACATCTGACAGGTGGAGCATCAGGGTCCCCGTACCAGTCTGCGGTGGAAGACCTTGTAAGAGAGGGCGCAGACTCAGCACTCAGGGGTGGGGGGTAAGGCCACTGCAGGTGTGCTCTTCATGCATGCACCCCACTGGGAATCGAATTCACTCCTCAGGGAAGGAATCGTGCAACTGAAACACAGGGGCGGCAGCCATATCACAGGGACTCTGGTGGCACAGTGGTTAAAGCATGTGGCTGCTAACTGAAAGGTCATCGGTTCAAACCCACTAGCTGCTCTGGGGGATAAAGAAGAGACCGTCTGCTTCCATCAACATTTATAGCCTTGAAAACCCTATGGAACAGTTGAGGTGTCCTATATAGAGGGTGTAGTGGTTACGAATCGGGTTTAGTGGTTACGAATCGGGCTGCAAACCACAAGGTCAGCAGTTCGAAACTACCAGCTGTTCCATGGGAAAAAGATGAGGCTTTCTGCTCCCGTAAAGATTTACAGCCTCGGAAACCCTGTACAGGGACACTATGAGTCGGAACTGACTCCACGGAACATAACAACAACAACAAACCCCATCTGGCAGCTCTGCGGGAGAAAGATCTGGTGATCTGCCCCACGAAAACCCTACGGGCAGTTGTAGCCTGTCACAGAACATATGTGTGTCTCAAGTTGACTCTGAGGCCCCAACACCACACCCTGCTCTAAGTCAGACATTGTACTCACCTGAGCTTGAACCTGTTTTCCTACTGTTTGGGGAATTCAGTGTCTGAGTAAGATACACGGACCCTTGCCACTTGCCCTCGCTTAAAGAAGCAGCAGAATGTGGAATCATCAGATAAATGAAAAGGTCCATGGTGACAGGGTTGAGGAAGGGACAGGGCAGGTGGGCAGTGGATGTGGCCATTCAAAGGCAGATGCAGGGGTTGCTTGGTGATGGAAGCGTTCAATGTACAATGTCAAGGTCTTGTCTGATACTATAAGCTAGTTTTGCAAGATTTTACATTGGGGGGAGCTAACCAGTTGTCCCAAGTCAACCCCAACTCATGGTGAGCCATGTGTGTCAGAGTGAAACCATGCCCCATAGGGTGTTCAGAAATGCCAAATCTTTCTTCCACGGCACCACTGCATGGACTCAAACTTCTAACCTTTTGGCTAGCAGCCAAGCAAGGGGACCATTAAAGCACTGAAGGCCTCCTTACTTCTTACAACTATACAGCTACATGCAAACCTACCATTATCTCAAGACAAAAAGCAAATAGCAGTCATACACACACACACACAAATAGCAGTCATGAGACCATCTAGAGTAGAACCGTGGAACCCTAGAACATTGACACCCCCACTTTCTTTCCCCTCAGTTAAGAGGAGGTATCTACCTTGAACAGCCTCAGAGCCAACATCCTACTATATCCAAGTGGTACAGACAGCTACAGATCACTGGGCCCCTAGGGTTTGGTTCACACGTTTTCTTAAACAAATTATTCAAGTTATTTGAAGATCTTTACTCAACTTTACGTTCTGGCAGGCTTCATCATTCAGCCTTGGGGGCCCTTAAGAACGTGTTGAAATGTACTCATAAAACTACTCATCCTGGTTTATGGCAAATTTGTCTTATAGTCACATTTGCCTGAGCTTATCTGCTCTTCCACGTTCAGGAAAACTGTGCTACGCATTTATTCCACATCATTGACTTTGACAAAATTCTAGGAACAGATAAAAAAAAAAACAGACATTGAGTTTAAATGCATCTTTCTCATGAGATTAATCATCTCTTCTCAATGATAATGCCTCTCTCCCAATGGTGTTTGTCTCTAGTTTGTCATTTCAAGAATCATCGTCTAAAACATCAGTGATGTGGGTGGAAAGTGATCAATGGTGTGATTGATACTCTCCCCAGTAGTGTCCAGAAACTTTCATCTGTGTTGTTTTCCCTCTGGAAACCAGAATGCCCATCTTCCCCAGTTTGGGGAAAACACTCACCATCATCAATGGCATGGACTACAATGGTGTAAAAGCTGTCCTTTACGTGAGGGGATTCTCGGTCGGTTTGCTTCCTGGTGGTCACTGCTCCTGAGTTTTCATCAACGGTGACCCAATTTTCTGGATCATGAACCAGTTTATAGCTTGTGTAAGGAAACACATACCGTGTTTAAAAATTTTTTAAAAAGTAACATCAAAGACCAATTACAATTTATCACAGCAAACACAATTTCTATCACAAGTAATTTGGGAGACTCTAAGAACAATTAAGCTCTGGGAGTATTTGTGAATTTAATGAAAGGCACAGATAACCAGAATAGAAACAGAATACCCTATGAGTTGACAAATCAACATTCCACAGTGTAACTGACTCCTCTTTTCCTCGGTGGGCCAAACATAACTATGCATATCTACCATGAACCACATGCCACCCTGGAAAAGAACCCATCTTCAGTTGTGTCTCGGTGCTGGTGGTGGTGGTTGCTGGTCATCTGGTCACCCCTGACTTGTGGTGATTTCATGCAAATTGGTCTAGGGCCATTTTGTCCCAGAGTTTACAATGGCTCATTTTTGGATCTACCACCAGACCTTTCTTCTTACTCAATCAGACATGTCTGGAGGATCCATGGAAACCTGTTCATCAGCACAGCAACATGCAAGCCTCTGCTGACAGACAGGTGGAGAATGCACGACAGGTGGAGGATGCACAACAGGGGCACATGCCAGGAACAGAGCCAGATCTCACACATGGAAGGTGAGCTTTCTCCCACTGACTCATCACTTAATGATCTGTCCAACCTGCCCTGGAGCATTGAGTTACCCCTGCTATGGGCAAAGGAGTCACACCTGGGTAATCAAGTCCATCAGAAAGGTCTTTGCAGCCCCTTTCACCTATGCCCAACTGGCTCCATTTTAACAGGTGAGCCTGCCACACCCTCCAGATTCTCTGAGAACAGGTGCTCAGCAGATGGTACCCGTGGAACCATGCCAGGCTGCCAACCACAGCATCTGCTTCAGGACCCACTGTAGGGCCTAATAGCTGGAGGTAAACAGTAGATAATAATTCAGCTCCCAGAAAGGAGTGGAGAAGGAAAGTTCCTTTGTATGCTTTCTCATCTGCAGCTGGACAGAGGCCTTTGAATTGGTCAGCACTGTCCCTACCTGGTAAGCAGGGTTTCAAACCCATTCTTCTTTGTTCAATCATGCCTGACAAAGTGAAACTTGAATGGACCCAAATTTTTAACACGGAGAATTCAGAAAGGCCCTCTCCTAGAAACTTAATCCCCCTCTTAGCAAATAAAGGCAGCATGGGCTTTGGATAGCAACCAACTCTCTTGACTGGCATCTGCTCAAAGATGGAGGCCAGCCACACTGCTTTGAATGTGTATCACTCTCCATGGTGCTGATAACAATCCAGTTTCTCCAGCAGAAAGGGCTCTCTCTCAGGTATCCCATTCCAGGGCTCTGGCCCATCATTTTTCAACTAGAATGGTTACACAACACGGAGGAAATAACCACTGTCTATGAACAGGACAAAGAAAACTGTTGATAGGGTGTATGTTTCTTTGTGTATATTTTCACCCCAAATAGAAATAACAAAAGGAAGTATTCAGAAATCTGTGTAGACACTGACATTCCCGTAACCTTCAGGTACATGATCATTTTTTTCTGGCCATTTTATTACATTTTGCAAAATGATCACTTCAACGAGAATTGGATATTAGACAAATAAAATTTGAGTCTTCCCGACAGACTCATCAGGAAGCAATGCTCCAAGCAGGGGTCTTTAGAAATGAACACAGTGATTCTAAAACACAGCCAGGTACTCAAGGGATAGACGGTCTGTGTTAAGTGTGGTGAAAACAACAGAGGCATACAGACACAACATGAAGTGCGTAACCACTGTCCATGTGGAGGACGTCAAAAAATGTTGCTCAGACGTATGTTTTGTTATGTCTCAAACTTCAGGGTGGAGCAGATGGGGATGGATGGCCACACAGGTAGGTGTGGAGGATCTCCACGGGTCACACATGAAAGCTGCCCCCAGAACATAAGTCCAGGAAACCAGTTCTGGCAGAGTTTCAAGAACATCCGGAAGATTCAGGGGGCTAGCTCTTCATTTTTAAATGCTGGCAGCTTTATAAACAAACAGACCATAAAAACTGTGGCAGGGGAAGAAGGAGACAGAAACTCAGAATGAAGATGAAGACCTTCTAAGAGAGATGCACCCTGACGTGCAAAGGGAAGTGAACTAGTGAGAGATGGATGCCTGGTGGGGTCAGAGCAAGCTAGGACTTCCCATGTTCAATCTGGGCCCCGGCAAGTTGGCTCAGCAACTTCTCATGTTTTCAGAACCAGGGAAGAGTCATCCTCACCAACACTTGTGCACTTTGAGCTTTTCTTTCAGAGGAGTGAGTTTTCCCACAGAAGTTCTGTTGGACATGTGACTGATTCCACTCACCACCTCCCCTCCTACGTTTCCTCTCACCTTTTGCTGAGTTGGTGAGCAGACTCCACGTGTTACAGGGGAGAACTTCTCCTTTTTACTCTTTACGGCAAATTGGGTGAAGGTTTACAGAGCAGATCAGTTTTCCATGCAATGATTTATACATGTTTTGTTTCATCATGTTGATTGTAATCCACACAAGGTGACATCACTCATCCCACTTCCGCCCAGTGTTTTTCTGCTTCCATTCCTCCTTCTTTCCTAACACTTCTAAACTTTGTCCTCAGGGAAATGCTGCCTTTTGATTGCATGAGGTTGACGGTTTTAAGGTGTGGTACATACCTCACTAATGTGAAGGTACCCTGCCCCCCAGGCCTGTGTATGGTTTGGCTGAAATTGAGCCAGAAGAGTAAGTTCTCTTCCAGACCTGAAGAACTTCTAAGGACCAGAGTCTTGGGTACCGCACCACTTCTATTTGACTAGTCGGGTCTTTTTTTATTGCGTTTTGTTTCACAGTTTTCTCCCTCTACCCAGGACCTTTGGATGTGACCCCTATCAGAGTAGTTGGCAGAGGTGGTCAGGCATCTTGGCTGTAATCGCAAAGGAAGCAGGCCACCAGAACTTTCCTCCTCAGCACCTGCTGGGCAGATTTCAAGCACTCACCTTTAGGTTAGCACACTCTCAGGACCTTACCAGGAGGGACCAGTCCCTGAAGGGTCAGGGAGAAACAGGGAGACCCCATGAGATTGGCATGGTGACAGCAGCAATGGGCTCAAGTGTAGTAATTGTGAGGTTGGCCCAGGACCAGGCAATGTTTCATTCTGTTGTGCATGAGGTCACTATGAGTTAGAACCGAATTAATGACACCTAATAGCAGCTGCCAAATACCTGATGTTCCTCATCTCACCACACCCAACTAAACCCAGTGCTTTCAGCTCAATTCAGACTCATGGCAACCCTACAGAACAGAGCAGACTGAACCAGAGGGCTCCTGAGGCCATAAATCTTTATGGGAGCAGACTGCTTCATTTTTCTCTCACAGAACAACCAGTGGGCTCAGCCTCTAACATTTCGGTTAGTAGTCAACCCACTGTGCTGCCAGGACTCCTTTTCCTCACCTTATATGGCTTGAAATTCTATCGGGATCCGTAGCGTTAAACATTCCCAGCAGAAGGCCTGGGCTGCCACCTTCCTGTCCACTCACGACCAAGGTCCCCGGATGAAAGGCAGGTGGGTCGTTGATGTCCATCACCTCCACATTCACAGTGACACTCACCCTAGTCTCCACTGCCTTCCGAAGTTTGCCCCCCTCACAGGAGAAGAGCTGCGCCTCATTTTCCACAGAAATGACAAGCTTTCTCGCTGGGAGACTTTCATAATCCAAAGGCTGCAAACCCCAGAGAGAAGTCATTAGCACGTGAGGCCAGGCGGTTCTTTGGGCCAGAGTCAGCTGGAGAAGTGGAGCCCAGTGGCTTTTGTACTTCGTTCATTATTTACAGTGCCTTTGATAATGATCAAAAGACAGTCTTCAGCTCGTTTTCAAATCATTTATGGAGTTCTTTCTTTTTCCCCCTCCTCTTTTCCTGATGAAAAAGAGTCACCATCCATCTGATAGTAATAAAAAATGCAACAAAACCCTATAACCTAATGAAACATTAATGTAGAAGCCGGCTGCAGAGGATCAGGGAACTTAGGGAAATATAGACATTGATGATGGTAATTATTCAGGGTACAAAGTGGTTGGTAACTTAAAAAGAAGAAAAGTTGGAAAGACTTGAGAAATTCAACCTCGGGCATCTGTGTAATGTCCAGGGAGCCTGGCTATACACAGTGGGGTCCTTGGACCATCTGTCTCACTTGCGAGCTTGTTACACTGAAAGGTAGGCTCTCGGCCCTACCTCAGACCCACTGACTCAGGACATCTTTTAAGCTGACCCCAGGTGAGTTTCCTGCATAAAGGGCTTCCAACTGGCCCATTCTAGTTTGAACTCTTGCTGGGAATTTGCATTTCCACTCCAGATAGCCTGAATCCAAATCTACATATTAATAAGGTCTCCACTTTTTAACAAGATCCCCAGGTGATTCTTAGGGGGATCTTGATAAAATGTAGATTCAGATTCAGTCTATCCTCAGGTGAAAATGCAACTTCTCAGCAGGGGGTTGAACCAGAATAAGCTGGTTCAAGCCATTCCTGAACTACATGGGTGCCCTGATCATCCTAGGGTCCAGATGACAGTGATTAAGAATGCCCCAGTGCAGTTTCATGAAAATGAACTAACCTCTCTGGGCCTTGACTTCCTCATCAATAAAATGAGATCATACCTTGATGGAGAGCCAACTGCTCCAGGAGGCTGAGTGAGGAGGGCCTGGGATGTGGATAGGGCCCCCACAAATATTTTCATTTCTTTTAAAATCAGAAGAAAATAAGAATAACTTAGGGTTGAATAGTTGTTGTTGTTGTTAAGTGCCGTCGAGTCGGTTCCGACCCATAGCGACCCTGTACAGGGTTTCCGAGGGTGTAAATCCTTACGGGAGTAGAAAGCCTCATCTTTCTCCCGCGGAGCGGCTGGTAGTTTCGAACCGCTGACCTTAAGGTTCACAGCCCGATTCGTAACCACTATGCTTCCAGAGCTCCTTTTTAATCGGTGTTGTTGTTGTTGTTAAGTGCCATCAAGTCGGGTCCGACCCATAGCGACCCTGTACAGGGTTTCCGAGGGTGTAAATCCTTACGGGAGTAGAAAGCCTCATCTTTCTCCCGCGGAGCGGCTGGTAGTTTCGAACCGCTGACCTTAAGGTTCACAGCCCGATTCGTAACCACTACGCTACCAGAGCTCCTTGAGGTTTTCATATTTTATCACACCAGAAGAAGAAGTGAAAGAAACCTTTCCGAGCCTTTAAATCTACTAAAATCTGCCTTTGATGTTGCTGAAGAATCACATCAGAAATGACTAGATTATGGTGGAAGGTACCCAGGAAGGCAGGGATCTAAGAGTTGGTGCTCAGAAATCACGACACGGCCCTACCTTCCCCACCAACTTGTCGTGAGGCTTCAAGGAAGCGGGACACATTAAAACTGAGCACAGTGTACACACAGACCAGATTTCAGCTGGTTGCGAGCTGCTGCCAAGTCATCTCCAACTCATGGTAACTGTGCAAAACCAGCTAGGGCTGTTGTGATACTTGGTGTTTTCATTGGCTGATTTTAGAAGCAGATCACCAGGCATCTTGTCCTAGTCTGTCTGAGTCTGGAGGCTCCATTGAGCCCGGTTTGACATCCTAGCAACTGGCAAGCTACCCTGAGAGATGGGGGAATGGCTGGATTGAGGTGTGTGTGCTGGGAATGAGGTGCCGTCTCCCCACTGACACTAGCTGTCGTACAGAAAGAGAGCTCCGAATCTACAACCACTGGGTTACCAGTCTTCCCTGATATGTTACCTTGACGACACTTAGAATCCCTTCATTGGTTTCGGGGTCAGTTGAGATGTCAAAATGCCTGTCTTCATCACCCTTGGATATGTTGAACTTTGCTCTCCAAGCTGAGGTAAATGGTGAGTCTTGGTCTCGGACTGGGAGGCGTAGCACACCAGGGCTGACTTGCCCCTCAGGTATCTGTAATTTATACTGAAGAAAGCAATCAGTATTTCAGGTCCCTGAGACAAAGAAACACCAGCCAAAAGTCCGTAAGACCACGATAACCTGGAAAGTTCTCTTGCTGTTGAACATGGTCTTAAGGGATTTGAAACCCCATCTCTTACAGCAGAATAAATACCAAAAATAAACATCCCTTCTAGCTGAGATTCGGTGTCTCTGGCTGAACAATTTAAAAGGAACTCTTGAATCCAACTTGTCCTATTTTTCTTAGAATTTTAAGAGCAGTAATATGCATTCTAGTTCTTGCTGTCTAAAATATCTTGCTCTGCTCCTAGAATTAGACGGTTGCAATTATTTAGATCAAGGTAATCATTTTTCTAGCACATATAGATCTTGAAAATAGCTTGTTATTCAATATTTTTGGTGACAAGATAGTATCTCCAGATAAGTACATTATAGCAGCAACACAGATGAGTTTTTCCCTGGGCTAATTTTTCAAAGCATAGGTTTGCTTTTACCAAGCCAGGGAAGCATTTTGAAATAGGACTCAAGTATATCATGTCGCTGCTGTTTTTAGGGCCTGGCATGTTGTTCTCACACCAGTGGTCCTGTATGGGGTGTGGTGCTGCAGAAATAAGCACTGGACTGCTAACCTAAAGGTCGGCACTTCAAACCCACCAGCCACTCCTTGGAAATCCTATACAGGGTCACTATGAGTCGGAACCAACTCGACGGCACTTAGCATCAGCAACATATCTTTACAGGAGCACAAAGTCTCATCTTTCTCCTGTGGAGTGGCTGGTGGGTTTGAGCCCCGACCTAGTGGTTAGCAGTCCAGTGCTTATCTTACAGCACTACCAGGGCTCCAGGATTATGTCACAGACACTGTGTAATTTCTGATGGCATGCTTTCATTTAAAAAACACTTGATTTTGATGTATAAATCTGTGATTTAAATGACACCCTTTGAGGATACTGATTTCCATCATTGATTCAAAATGGGTACCCTGGGCCAGGTTCTGTTAGGTGCTGTGAACAAAATAGGTAATTGGGCATGGGGAGTAAGGTACCTAGAAAATAAATAATAAGTTAAATACACTTTAAAAGTTCATGAAAAAAAAAATGGAATTAAAGACAATGGACTACTTCCATGCACTTTTAGAATCCCCCGTTGGAGAGGCTGTGAAGAACAAAGGACCAAGGGAAGAAGGTATCAGGAAGAGGTGAGAGGATTTTTATCTATGTAGTCAGAAAAAGGAGCTCTCGTAGCATAGTGGTTATGAATCAGGCTGTGAACCATGCAAGGTCAGCAATTCGAAACTACCAGCTGTTCCACAGGAGAAAGATGAGGTGTTCTGCTCCCGTAAAGATTTACAGCCTCAGAAACCCTGTGCAGGGTCACTATGAGTCGGAACCGACTCCACGGCACACAGCCACCACCACCACCAGTTAGAAAAAGACAAATAAAGAAAAGACAATCCCCCTTGAGAGAGGCCAGGTGAAAAAGGAAAAGAAATGGAAACCTGCTTTTTTTCTATGCAAAACCTCTTTATTAGACATCTAAAACAAGCTAAGTCACACAGTTTTTAGACATCTAAAATGAGCTTAAGTCATGCAATTTTTGGGACACGTGCAGCTTGAGAAATCCAAGAATGCCACACATTCTATTTGCAAGCTGAGACGGTCCTGGTTGTTGTTGTAGACTACTGCATGATGCAGTAATTTCAGCTGAGTGACTTAACCGTACGTGGTGGTGGTGGCGCTGTGCCGTGGAGTCAGTTCCAACTCCTAGTGACCCTGCACAGGGTTCCCAAGGCTGTAACTCTTTACGGGAGCAGAAAGCCTCATCTTTCTTCTGTGGAACAGCTGGTCGAATGCCATATTTTCTTTTTTGTCCTCAGAAATATAGTTTACTCATCAATTTGACACATATACCATATTCATTTAGGGCATTAACATCCTAAAACTAGTATTCTGAAATTTCATTGATATGATCAATTTTTACCAACAATCTCAGTCTAGTATGCTTTTGTTGTTGTCAGGTGCCATCGAGTCGGAACCGACTCATAGCGACCCCATGCACAGCAGAACGAAACAATGTCTGATCCTGGGCCAACCTTACTACTGCCGCCACACTTGATGCCATCAATGATGTCACCTGGCTGATCCATCTTGTTGGGGGTCTTCCTCTTTTTCTCTGACCCTCCACCTTACCCAGCATGACATCCTTCTCCAGCGACTGTTCTCTCCGGACAATGTGTCCAAAGTAGGAGAGATGAAGCCTAGCCATCCTGGCCTCCAAGGAGCACTCTGGTTGCACTTCTTCCAAAACAGATCTATTGGTTCTTTTGGCAGTCCATGGCACTTTCAGTATTCTCCTCCAACACCACAACTCAAAGGCATCAATTCTTCTGTGATTTTCCTTATTCACTGTCCAGCTTTCATATCCATATGAGGTTATTGAAAATACCATGGCTTGGGTCAGGCGCACCTTAATCCTCAAGCTGACATCTCTGCTCTAGTATACTGGCTGTCTATTTGAATTCACTCTTTGATGTGTCCAAGTTTATAAAATGTCTTTCTTTCTCAATTCTATTACCTTTTCTATTCTGGGTAGAAAATGAAAACTATTGTATTTGAATATGTATTCTTAAAAACCAGATGGATTAGTAAAAACTGAACACAGATCCTGAGTGTATTTTTCTCTCTTAGCAATCTTGTATACTTTAAGGGGTATTTCCAGAATTGCAGGGTGGTTTCTTACTGCATATGGCAGCATGCCTGGATCCCTGATACATGAAGCAGCTGAGTGGAAAGAAGCCAGTTCTGAGCCCATCTCTTCATCTTCCTTTCTAGGACCCTGAACACAATGTGAGACCGGGGTTCCCAGCCAGGGGGGAGCCTGCCCTACTGAAGACAGCTGACAATGTCTGCAGACATCTGTGGCTGGCTACTGGGATCTCATGAGTGGAGGCCAGGTACAATGCTAACGATGCTACAATGCACAGGACAGCCCCCACCACAAGGAACTGTCCACTCCCAAACATCAAGAGTACTGAGAACAGGAAACCAACCATAACTCAGAGTGGACAGGGGTTCTGTATTCCCAGGCCTCATCCGTAGAACAGAAACTTTGCCTGAGTTCCGAGAAGTAAAGGAAACAATGAGCACAAATGCTCTTTGCCCAAAGCAGTCAAAAGTGTAAGATCACATGACTCGGACTAGAGGATTCCAGATGAATATGGCTGACTGTTTGATTTTAGTTTAAGTTACATTTGAACATTATGTGTATCTTGGGTGATGGAGGATACCCCAGTATCAAAGATCCCAGAAGTCGGGGGCCATGCCTTTTTGAACTTAGGGGGACCAGGTGCCTTACACTGTCCTGGGTGAACACTGGCCTGTGGTTGTTATCATCTTGCACATGGACATGGACGGTGGCCGTAGATGACAATGGTGGTTTCCCCAAATCTCTCGCTCTGATCAGTAATGTAAACAAAGGAGCAGTCTACAGGAAGCAAAAAGGAAATCTCAGTCGTTTCATACATGCCAGGGAAATACTAGCAAAGAAGAACCCCATCACAGAAGGCTCCTCACAAAATACAGAGATGCCAAGTGTGTGACAGGGAACACACAGCATCTTTCAGAAAAGATCAAATCCACATCACCTCATAATCCAGGCATCCTGAGAGCTGTATTTTTCCACTCCTCTGATCAATCAGGAAGCTGCTCTCTTTCAGCAATGGCGTTTGAGATACCAGGGAATAAAGGACTTGAGAATTTGGAGTGTTTTTTTGGTCCAAATCAACTGTTAACATCTGAAAAATAGGTAGATCTGGAAAGAATTGTTTTAAAGCTGTTACTATTGGCTAACCCAGCAGGGCAACGGGCTCTTTGCTAAATGGCATGGGGCATTTAAATATTAACTGATTAAATATCTAAGCCTAAGACTACAGACAAGGAGCTCTGGTAGCATAGTGGTTACAAATCGGGCTGTGAACCTCAAGGTCAGCAGTTCGAAACTACCCGCTGTTCCAGGGGAGAAAGATGAGGCTTTCTGCTCCCGTAAAGATTTACAGCCTCGGAAACCCTGTGCAGGTTGCTATGAGTCGGAACCGACTCCACAGCACATAACCACCACCACCAAGACTATAGACATACAAGGAGTCCAGGGAGGCACAAACTGTGAACTTTGCAACTATGTGTCAAAAGTTTTTTAGTTTGACTCCACCCACAGGCACCCCGGAAGACAGGCCTGGTAATCTTCTTTGGAAAAGTTCTAACCTTGAATACCTTATGGAACAATTCTCCTCCGATACATGGGATCACCAAGACAACAGGAACTAACAACACAGACCTAGACGACGATGGACATTTAAATAACTGTGGAGTCAAGAAGAAATTTCTAACCATGACTGCAAAGAAGGAAACTTTAAAGAGCAAAACGGAATCATATCGTATAATGAATTAGATCTCAAAAATGTATGGAAACACACATCTATAGACGTATAGAAGGGGCGCTGGTGGTGCTGTACGGTAAGCACTGGACTACTAACTGGAAGTTCACACTCACCATCTTTTCTCCGTGGGAGAAAGATGAGGCTTTCTGTTCCCATAAAGATTTACAAGCTTGGAACCTCTTGATAGGATTGCCAACAGTCAGACTCAATGTCAGTAGGTAGGCACGTATATAAAGGTGCATACGTACGTACACACACGTATACATGTCATGGAGTCCTGACATGGTGCTGTGAGATGAACACTGGGCCGAAAGGTCCGTTTGAACCACCAGGTTAGTGGTTCAAATTCACCAGCTGCTGCTTGTGTTTCTCACCCAGCATTATACACTTGTTATTGTTAAGTGCCATCAAGTCGGTTCCGACCCATAGTGACCCTGAACAAGGTTTCCGAGGCTGTAAATCTTTACGGGAGTAGAAAGCCTCATCTTTCTCCTGCAGAGCAGCTGGTAGTTTTGAACTGCTGACCTTGCGGTTCACAGCGCGATTTGTAACCACTACGCTACCAAAGTTAGCTGGTGGGATACTCACAGTAAGATTGCTGTTGTTGTTGTTAAGCAACATGGGGTCAGTTCTGACTCATAGCGACCTTGTATAGAGTTTCCAAGGAGTGGCTGGTGGGTTTGAACAGTTAGCAATCCAGAGTTTTATCCAACAGCACCATATATATATATATATATATATATATATATATATATATATATATATATATATATATATAATTACATATAACAGTCTGTGAATACATACACATATACATGCATTAACTACAGTGTGTGTATAATCATACACAGATGTTAAGAATACTGATAGGTGATAAACCAAACCACACCTCAAATTCACTTGCCTTAGGGGTGGGGAAGCTTTCTTCTGCCAAAATTTATAAAATGATTTGCAGACCATACAAAATTATCAACTTAAACATTAATCTGCTGTACTTGGTCAAAGACAATGCACTGGTGTGCAAGGTTGGTTTGAACCACAAGATCAGCAGTTCACATTCTCCAGTCACTCCTCAGAAACCTTGTACAGGGTCACTATGAGTTGCTACTGACTTGACAGCACTTAACAACAACGCAATGGCTGGAACTGCAGTTGCCTTGGCAGGATCAGACCAAATGACTTCGTGGGCCTCAGACGGCCTTTGGAGTCCTGGCGTGGCGCTGTGGGTTAATGCACTAGACTGCAAAGTTGGTTTGAATCGCAAGGTTAGTAGTTCAAGGTTACCAGCTGCTTCTCAGAAACCCTGTACAAGGTCCCTATGGGTTGGAACGAGCTCGACAGCACTAAACAACCCCACCCCTCTTCTAGACAGTAGCATTAAGCATGCTTTCTGGATTTTTTTAGAAGTCTCCTAATTTCCTACCTTAAAGACAAATTGATTTTGTAAATAAAGGCTACTTCTTTGCTCAGCTTGGTGCGCCATTGTGTTGTCATGTTACAGATAAGAAATTTGCAGAACCCTTTAGAAACTTACCTCCCTGCACCCCACAAACACAACCTCAAATCACTTGCCATCAAGTTAGTTCTGACTCTTGATGCTCCCATATGTGCCGAGATGTTGAGTTCCATTGAGTCAGTTCCACCTCATAGTGACCCTGTGCATAGTTTCTGAGGAGCAGCTAGTGTGTTTGAACCACTGACCTCACGGTTAGCAGCCCTGTACTTATCCTCAGTGGCACACCAGGACCCCAGGATTTTCTTACCACCTTGCATTTGGCATCATTGTTACAGTGACATTTACACATCAGGAGTGAAAAGGGACACCATGGCATGCCATTTCACTGACTACAGGGTGTTTTCTTCTTATCCAGGACTGCAGCCTTTGAGAAATGAGCAATGAAATGTCCCCGGAGGTCAATGTGAACAACGGAGTTCCCCATCACTAGACACGCAGGACAACCTTCACAGAACAGGGTGGGAGGATCCTGCAGCCTCAGGCACTCACCTGCTTCTTGGCTCTCCTTCACTGTGATGCTTAACTTCTCCTCCAGAAACTGGGGGGCGTGGTCATTGACATCACTGACCCTGATACTGAAAAACAAGGATTTATCCACGACGTCCCCTGTTGAGCGATCCACAACATCAAAACGAACCTGAGATGCAGAGAAAGGCGCTAAAGCAGTGGAGTCACATACCCGCAAGTGTTGCTGTTGTTAAGTGTTGGCGAGGCCATACCAAAGAGCAGTTGGTGGGTTTGAACCATTGGCCTTGTGGTCACCAATCCAGGGCTAACCACACCAGGAGTCCACCCATGAGTATAGTTGTGAGTCTTGTGTCCATTTCCCCCTCTAGCTGGAAGATTCCATGAAGGCAGGGATCATGTACTTTCATTTACTGTTAATCCCAGGGACTAGTGTGCCTGGGTGTCATCAAGTTGATTCCGACTCACACAGGCCCCATGGGACAGAGTAGAACTGCCTTATGGGGTGTTTGCTGCAATCTGTATTGATCAACAGATCTTTCTCCCTAGGAACCAATGGGTGGGTTCAAACCACTAACTTGTTGGTTAGAAGCCAAGTGCTTAATCAGTGCACCACCAGAGCTCCTCTTGCACAGACTAAAGCCATTACCACTGAGCTGATTCAGACCGTCACAGTGACCCTGTAAGGGCAGAACCGCTCTATGGGATTTCCAAGGCTGTAATCTTTATGGGAGCTGTCACCACCAACATTTTAGTTATCAACTAAGTGCTTTAATCACTGTGCCACCAGGGCTCCTTGGCACAGATTCACCAAACCAAACCCCTGCCAACTAGTCGATTCTATAAGTGCTCAATAAACATTTAGAAGACAAAGCAATGTGCTGACTTAAAAATAATGAAACAAAAACCCAAACATGAATAGGAATGGACACTGAGTCTCAGTGAATCCTCCACACAGATGGACGCCTTTGATCCTTGAAGGAACCTTCTGGAGGTTACTGCACCTAACACTTACTAAGGCTAAGGGACCTTTCAACTCTAAGCATGGAGGCTGGGTTAGGGTCCTAGAGCTGCTGTAACAAAATCTCACAAAGTAAGTGTCTTTAAAAGATAGAGATGCATTTCCTCACACTTCTGGAGGCTGAACATCCAAACCAGGGTGTTGGCCATGTCCATTCTACTAAGAGTTCTGAGAGAGGATTCATTCCGGGTCTCTCTCCCAGCTTCTCAAGGGCAGCTAACAATCCTTGGTGTTCCTTTTCTGCTTACAGCTATGTCTTCATCACCTCCATTCCCATGACTGTCTTTCTCTAAGACACCAGCCATATGAGTCTGACGTAATCTCGTTAAACCCCATGGATGTTGATTCTGACCCCTCTAGATTCTCTAGCACTTAGGACTTCCAGTGTTGTGAGTCGTTATAGATGCATACTGCCTTATCTTCCTCCCTCAGAGGGATGGGTGCATTTGTAGTGACAGGTAGATTCGAACTGCCACCTTTTGGATGGCAGCTGAGGGTTCCTTTTATGGCCTTATTAACTAACAGATAATATCTTCAAAGAAAGATTCTATTTCCCCAAAGCAAGGTCTCACACACAGCCACAGGAATTCAGACTTTCTGGGAGTCCATGACAGAAGTTCAAGTCCAGAAAGATGTGGAGACAGTTCTTCAGAATCCATAGCAGGATGTTCCCTTACAAATCTCAGGCGGTGGTCTCTCTTCCCAAGTGGACTTCTCTGTTTAGCTGTGCATGTTCTCTCTGCAGACACATTGCTGGCTCAGTGGAGTCCGCCATGATGGTCCCAGCAGGTACATTAGAATGGCGGCCGGGCCAGAAGTCCACTGGGGTTCAGCGGCCTCCCCTTCCACATATTCCAGAGGACACTGCCATGCTCCCACGAGTGAGCTATTCAGCTTCAGGGACACGAGCATACATTTTCAAATTTCTGTGCCAGAAAATTGGCTTGTGTATCCAATGTTCCTCATCCCCTCCATAATTATCATGGTACTGCTTCTCATTCACCCTGACTTCTGGTTATAAAACTGTAATTCTTCCATTTACAACCACACATTTATGTTTGTTATTATTTCCTATCCCACTTAGTACCCTAAAAGCTACATCAGAGACCGTTAGTTCCATGAGCTGCTTGAGAGACATGAGTGCTGTTTATTCCTTGGCAAGACGCTTAGAATTTCCAGGGGATGCAGGGTCCCAGTGGAGAAGGGAAGTGGCATGGCACACTTATGACCTTAGAGAGGCTTTTCAGCTGTTTGTTCTAGCCCAGAGACTTACACCCTTAGATAAACAAACCAGGGTGCATCTGCATGATAGATCAGCCTATAGCTATCTGAAATTACATGCACAGGATCGATATTCTTACCCACAAGTGAATATATGGAACCCCCCCCCCAAAGGCCAAATTGTTATGTGCTGTGGAGTTGGTTCCGACTCATAGCGACCCTGCACAGAATTTCCGAGGCTGTGAATCTTTACGGGAGCAGAAAGCCTCATCTTCCATGGAACAGCTGGTAGTTTCAAACTGCTGACTGTGAGATTAGCAACCCGATTTGTAACCACTGCGCTACCAGAGGTCCTTAAATGCCAAGTACACAATATGAAATTGTTTACACACATAGGTTATAACTAAGCAAAGCTGACCCTGTGATGATAAAGGTGAACAATTGCTATTTTTGAGGACTGTAAATGGATGGATTTTCTTGGTTGTATTTGTCTCCTATGAAACCAGCCCTGTTTTGATATAAATTGATAGGATTCCTACAGAGAAAAATGTCAGCCTTTTCCCCTTTTTGACAGTCTTAAATTTGACATCAGTTGTCCCCATCAGCTTTCCTGCAGGTGCATAGGACCCAATAAGCAAGGTAAGCCCAGGCTTCCTTGTGCTTCCTTACAGAGCCGTAGTGATCAGTTTTAGCAACTATTACTACAAATTAGTAAGGAAGCATAAGCAAGCTCATGCTTAAATCGCTGACTGGATACATTGTCCCTATCAGGGATGGTCAATGTGAAAATAGGCTTTGAATCTGTAGAGGGCGCTGTGGTGTTTGGAGAGAGATGTAGAAGCCAGTCTTGGAAGTAGAATCTTTGCTATGGTGAAAAAATATGAAATTGTTCACTACAGATGAGTAAGTCAGCACAAAGAAGCCTACACTTAGCTTTCCTGTTAGGTAACCCAACACTGCATAAGACTAACAAGAAGTCAGCCTCTCCTATCACCCCCAAGCATGTTTGTAATGCTTGGGCTAGTTTGCATCACTCCTTTGGGATCTCATGGGTGTCATCTTGTCTTATGGATGGTCCAAACCAATGTTAAACTTTCATCTAGAGAAACAGAGGTTTCGGCTAGAACGTTCAAATTGTGTAGTGCTCACATGGCCCTACAAATCCTGATACAGCTCTGTAGAATGAGCACTGGACTGCTAACTACAGGTCAGCAGTTCAAACCCACCAGCCACTCCTTAGAAACCCTTCACGGGCTCACTATGAGTCAGAACCAGCTCAGCAGCACTGAATAATAACAGTATATGACACCTTGCTGATGTCACTTTCCATGGTTGGTAATCTTTTATCAAAAAGCTCTGGTGTTGCAGTCGTTAAGCCCAGAGCTGCCAACGTAAAGTTCAGTGGTTTGAGGGACCCCCACCCCCACCCCACCCCTGCCAGTCACTCCACAGAAGAAAGATGTGGCAGTCTGCTTCTGTAAAATTGACAGTCTGGGAGAGTCCGTGATGCACCCCCACTCTGGTTTATAGGATTGCTCTGAGTCGAAATCAACTCAACAACAATGGATTAATCGTTCATCAAGTCTGGGTGATATGGAGGCTTAACATACCAGTTAACTTAACTGAGAGCTTGGAGGGTCCACTCCATCTAGAAGCATCTTGGGGGGGGGGGGGGAGGCCTGACAGTCTAGTTCTGAGAGATCCACTATTGAAAACTCCACGGAGCTCAGTTCTACTCTAACATAAATGGAGCTGCTATGAATTGGAATCAACTCATTGGCAATTAGTGACCTTTCATCGATCTGTCTCCTGTCTTCCTAAGTAAAGTGTAAACCTCTGGAAGGCACACACTATATTTGACTGTGCCCCTCCACTCATCCAACATCTTTAATTAAGAACCTCCTCTGTATTAAACTCCATTCTCAGCTGGAGAAATGCCAACTCTCCCCATTTGGAATTTACAAGTATATTTATCAACAGAGATTCAGACACTTATGTGTAAGTTTCAGGTAGTCCAAAGTGTTGAAGAGAAGGTAAAACAAAACATGGGTCCAAGAGCTATGTTTGGGAACGAGAGCCAGGGATGGGACGGAGAATCATGGATTGGATAGGGGCATACTTTGAAATATCCAACCTGTACCTTCCCTCATGGAAGGTTCTAGTCAAACAAGGGGACTAATGATCACACAGTCAATGTAAAATGACAATGGTCATCAGTCCTTTGAAGGACTAGCACATGGATTTAGCCTAGACAAGGAAGTGCAATGTAGGGCCTTAAAATCTAGGCCTAACCAAGCCCGTGGAGAATGCTACTCATTTTCTCTACATAGTTTTCACTTTGTTCTAACAGTCTCTGGAACTGTTCTGAGATGTACCAAATTTTCCATCTCAACCTCAAGTTTCAGAAAGCACCAGGAATTTAGTGTCGGCTCCTTAGCACAAAACCAACACGCTCACTGTCACGGAGTTGACCCTACAGCGACCCTACAGGACCGAATAGAACTGTTCCCTAGGGTTTCTGAGGCAGTCAGTCTTTAGGGGAGCAGACCACCTCATCTTTCTCCCACCACAGAGGATCTGTTGGGTTCAAACTACTGACATTTTAGGTAATAGTTGGGTGCTTACCCACTGTGCCGCCAGGGTTTCTTGAATTAGCACAAAGTCCCATATTAAACATGCCAGCCCTTAATACCCCATTAAAGATGCTTTTAAAATAAACAAAACAGGAGAATGAAGTGCCACGAGCCATCCTTGTACTCACCAGGCCCTCACTACTGTGCTCTGTTGTTGTTAAGTGCCATCGAATCAGTTCCAACCCATAGCGACCCTGTACAGGGTTTCCAAGGAGCAACTGGTGAGCTTGAACCATCGACTTTGCAGTTCAAACGGTTTTGCAGTCTGGCACATTAACCCACAGTGCCACCCCAGGACTATGCTCTCAGACCCTGCATTTCAATGTGGCCCACAGAGCAGCAGCATCTTCTAGGAGCTTATTTGGAAATGCAGAGAGTGTCAGGCCCTACTCTGATCAACTGAATCAGAATATTCATTTTAACAAGCTCGGTTCACGAGGCCATCCATCTGCTTCTTAAAGACTGTGAAGTTTGTCTTACGGCCACGCAATAAGCCTGCTTTTTCACAGACTGCAAGGTCTGCATCAAGAGTTTATATGGCGAGAGAAGACCTAGAGAGTTGCCTTTGAGTAATATATTTATCCATGTCTTTATGAAGTTTGGGTTAAGTTCTGTCTGTTGAAAAGTTAGAGAACCACAGACCCTCCATGAGTTAAGAATATCTATATTATTATAATGAGGAGACCCCAAAAAGTTCAAAAGAAGATTCCGTTATCTTTCCATTCTATGTTTCCATGAACTGTTTGAAGACAGCACTGGGGAAGAGTATAACGAGGTCTTCTTGAGAGTTAAGCAACATCTCCCCACCCTTAAGGAGTTGATGTAGTGCCAAACCAGTCTAAGCAAGAAGCCTCCATCCCCAATAGCTTCATTCCATAGAAGTCCAAAATAGAACCAAACTTGAGTTCTCTAGAAAATTGAGTGGACAATGTGATACACCAGCATGTAATTTTTGGCGTGTTGTGGGTTGATTTATGTCCCCTCAAAAGTTATGTTTGAGTTCTAATTCCAGATTCCTGGGATGTAACCGTATTTGGAAACAGCGTCGAGGCAGATATAAATAGTTAACATCTTGGATTAGGGCCCATGAGTTAGGTTGGGCCCTAATCCAAGATGGCTGGTGTATTTATGAGAAGAGAAGAGGAGAGACACACAAGGAAGAATGCAATATGTCAGTGGAGAATGAGATGGAGTGATGGTTATGCACATCAAGAAACATCAAGGGTGACTGGCCACCACCAGTAGATAGGAGAGAGGCAAGGAAGACTCTCCCTCAGAGCCCTCCAGAAACCAACCCCTGTCAACATCTTGATTCAAGACTGCTGACCTCCATAACTGTTAGAGAATAAATCCCTATTGTTTTAAGTTACCCAGCATGTGATATTTTGTTAGAGAAGCTCAGGAAACTGGGGACTTTCCTTTAAAAGTTCCTCTCCTGGTTTAGAACCTGAATTGCAACTTCAAAACCTGTCTTTTCTAGTAGACCATAGCAATGAGAAAGAACATCAAGATGCACAATAAAGAACCTGTCAACAGGTATACAGTTCCTTGTTGATCAGTTATTAAGCAAACAGAGGGGTTTGTTTGTACCTTGTCTCCATTGATTTAAACTGTGACTCATGAAAAATGAAATTAGCAAATGTTACAAGTATCCTGTAACTCTATCCCCAAATGCTTTCAGATAGCCTGATCATGTTGGGATGCTGGTCATTAGAAGGAAGATCTGTAGCTGACTACCAAAATCATTACAGAGTCATCCCCAGAACCCTCACTCTAAACGAGTACAAAATTCACCTCTGTGCTCCATGAATACTTATAAAACTCATCACAGTGCATGATTCATCCATCTCCTAGAACCTGGGACACACTGTACTCCAAGAATAGTTAGCAAATACAGTATTCCTGCAAGAGTTTTACAATAAAGCAAGTTTCTTGTTGTTGTTGTCATTGTCATCTAGTTGGTTCCAACTCATAGCAACATTGTATAGGTTTTCCAAGGAGCAACTGGTGGGTTTGAACTGCGAACCAGCACCACGCCAGGAGTCTAAATCACGTTTGGTGGTGATGCTGGTTGTGTGCTGTGGAGCTGGTTTGGACTCATAGCAACCCTGTTTCAAGGCTGCAAATCTTTACATGAGCAGAACACCTCATCTTTCTCCCAGGAGCTACTGGTAGATTTGAACTGCTGATCTTGTGGTTAGCAGGACAACTCATCATCTGCTATGCTACCAGGGCTCCTTCAAACCAAGCTTAAGAGAATATAAAATTTCAGGTACCATGAAAGATGACGTTGTTTCTCGATCAATGGGGCGGTGAACATATATTTTCCCATTCTTATGATCTTCTATAGAAAACAAACCAATCTCTGGATATTCATCCACACCAGGTCCACTGATCAAATACAGTAATGACATTGAATCAGACATGTTATTGAACAGCTGGAAGAAGAAACAATAAAAAAAAGAGGGTGAGAATAAATTATTGTGCAGATCAAGTATCAGGGCTAAGCATCGACAGCATCTTCAACGAACGGTACCCTCAGAGTCCACATCTGGGGATTTGGTACAAAGGAAACAAGAGATGGGGGAAGCATGTTGATGACTGTTTGGTTTGTGATAGTTAAGAATTGGAAACAATACAGGTGTCCATCAGTGTGGGGGGGACCACAAAACAGTGCTCTCTGAACATACCCTGGAATACTCTACAGCCTCCCAGAGATAGGTGATGGCTGCTTATGCTTTGTTTTAAATGTATTTTGCTGTGGTTGAGAATACACACAGCAAAACATACACCAACTCAACAGTTGCCAGATCTAGAATTCAGTGACATTGATGGCATTCTTTAGGTTTGGAACAATTCTCCTTCTTCTTTTCCACTCCCCCTGCCATTAACATAAACTTAATACTGCCCCATATCTCCTATCTAATCTTTTGAGTTACTGTTCTCAATTTGATCCCATATAGTTCTTAAAAGAACGCATGTATTAAACAAGAAAGGCAGATCACACTACAATGCTCATAGTGTGACCGCATTCATTTAATACAGATTTACATTAGTAAAGCTGTATAGAAATATCTGGAAGAATGCATGCCGGTTTTCACTATTGGTTTTCCCTTGAGGCAAAGAGGACAATAACTAACCCTACAGTGATATTTAGAAAGAGTTTAGAATGCTCCAGATTACTGTATGCTTTATTTGTCCTTGCCAACTTCACCTTTAAAACGATGCTGTCAGGTGGGTACTTAGGTGGGTGCCATTGTACAGATGAGCAAACAAGCAGGGAGGATACAGACTTTATACATAAGAACACGATATATCTGGAATCTGAACCTACTGGGCCCCACTGACTCTTGGGAACCCTTACTTTTAACCACTGGGCCTTGAGAACTCGCTGTTTGCTTTCTTTTATAGTAGGTATACACCATTATTATAAACATCAAAAAACCAAATGATTTTAACCATTTTTTCTAATAATCATAGAAAAATCAGAGCTGTACAGAATCTTGGTCACTCCATTCAAAACACAAAGGCCCACTGAGACTAGGAAGCAAATGGAATTAAAGGACATGTGCCAAGTGTAAAAATCCCACTGTTCCAACGTGTTCTTGTTTCTCTTCAGGGCAATGGTGGATACTCTGAGTCTCAGCATGAAAGAGGCAACAGGAAATGGTGGGGACTGCGGCACTATAGAATCTCCGGCCGCATCTAATGATTACTTCATGAGAAGGCAGAGCCCATGGTGCCAAGGCTTCTCCTTTTTAAATGTCACTAGAAGTACAGAACATCTTTAACATCTCCCTATTCTTAAATTAAAAAAAAAAAAAAAAACTTTTCTTTTGTCTTGTTTTTAGGTTCAACATGGCCTAAAGAAAATGTATTCGCAGACTGGAATTAACATGCCTGTTGCCAGGTGTGATTCTGATGCCATACCCTCAACACATATTCGCACAGAGAAGAGGCGTGCCTGGAGTCAGGTACTCGGGAAGAAGTAGAGTGGGTTCTAGAACCCATGTCTCCCAAGCCCTGGCCCAGTGTTCTCTCCAGTCAGGTGTCACTACCACAGATGTTGCCAAGGCTCAGCCCTTGACCTAGGAGATTTACCTCCCCAACGAGTTTGGGAAAGGGCCCTGGGTCTTCCTCCTCTAGCTCCAAGGTGGTGATGATCCATCTTCTCTTGAATCGATGCAGAGGCCGGTGGCTCTCTCCCTGGAAGTAATGACAACAGAGAAGATGATGGTAATGATGTCAACCGCTCATGTTTAATGAATATGTATTCAATGTGCAGACACTCTGCTCATGCTTGATAAACGTTCTCTCTCATCTCTGCAATGCCACCAAAGCTTAGAAATGGCATGGCTCTGTTCTCTCAAGAATTATGACGTCATTGCGGAACTCGGAGGCATTTACCCTTCTATGATTTCACATGGTTCTCAACAGCCTAGTGGCACAATAGTTAAGCACTTAGCTACTAACTGAAAGGTTCACTCCAAGGTCGGAAGAGAAGGCATTCTACTTGGTAAGTGTTATAGAGCCAGTTACTACTCATGGTGACCCAGTGTAGGATTTCTGAGGAGTGGTTGGCAGGTTTGAATGGCTAACCTTAAGAGCAGCAGTCTAGTACTTATCCTACAGTTTCACACAGGGTCTCTCCTCTGGGAAAATGAAGGTCTTGGAAACCCTATGGGACAGTTGAAATTGGCTCTACAGCAATATGTTCCCAGGATCATTTTAGGACTGACACAGACGTAGCATTAAAGATCGTGGCTAACTATGTGCCAACGTTGGAAGAACAATAGGCACGCAAATACTTGTTGAATGAATGAGAAAGTCCGTCTCTTTTCTTGATCCCTCAATTGTTCTGAAGCCATTGTGGGGAAAGTCTCCCTTCTAGTCTCTGATAAGCCTTTAATGCCTCTGTGTTTACTTGGCTCACTCCTTAACAAAGGCAGAAGGAGACACAGTTCAATCTTTAGCTCAGAAACTTGTTGGGCAAGAAAACACAGAATTACAGAACACAATAACATACATCTATGTTATTGTTGCATGCCACTGAGTTGGTTCCAACTCATAGAGACCCTGTATAGGGTTTCTGAGAAGCAGCTGGTGGGTTTGAATTGCTAACCTTGTGGTTCATAGTCCAATGCTGAGCCTATAGTGCCACACCAGAAGTCGATAGATAGATAGATAGATGATAGATAGATAGATAGATAGATAGATAGATAGATAGATAGACAGATAGATAGATAATTGATAGTTTGATAGATAAATAATAGTTGATAGATAGATATGGAAAGAGAGAAGACAGTGTCCAGGTGTGGCACTGTACGATAAGCACTGGACTGCTAACCACAATGTTGGAGCTTCAAACCTATCAGCCATTTGTTGGAAACCCTATACAGGGTAGCTATGAGTTGAAACTGACTTAACATTAACACACAAGTAAAAAACTTTATTTTTTGCTGTCACTATTGTTTTTTAACAGCTACTATCTCTTTGTGTTACATGTGAAACTGGCTTCTAGTCACATTGATTTGTATCCACAAAATGTCAATACAGTGAAACCTATGAGAACCAGAACCGATGGGGATGCCTACTTTTTCCAGATCTCCCAAGTTTCCCAACTTTGACAGGTGTGGTCTCACACTTTTCTATGAATCCCTTTAAAGAGAAGATATCTGTGTTTTCCTTGCTAACAGATTTCCACCTTACACAGTTCTGGATTTTGCAGATTTTATTGTATTATTGTTAATTACTGAATTAGGGCGTGAATTGACCATAAGGTTGTTGTTTTAATGACTTGCTGTAGCATTCATTCTGACTCACAGTGACCCCATGTGTGCAGTGTAGAACTGCTTATGGAGTTTTCAAGGCCGTGACCTCTTTGAAACAGATCTCCAGGCCTGTGATCTGAGGACCCTCTGGGTTAGGTGCCAGCCACTGCCTTTTGGTTACTAGTTGAGTGCTTAACAGTTTGTGTGACCCTTCCTCCCCAGGGACGCCTAATAATAATATGGCATGACAATATGGCAAAAGCTCTCAGTGGTGGGCGGGAGACTATATCCCGGCTGTGACCCTCAGTTACAAACTGAATCCAAGTCTCAAGTCCATAAAGGAGGAAACAGTGTGGCTATGCCTCTGGGCTAGCACTCTCTGGTGGGTTTCCTATTTTCACAGATGGCCAGTTTCCTAATTAGACATCAGGGTACCATCTACAATTCTCCTGTAGTCCCTCAAGAGTCTAAACACACGCATCTTGTAACAATTTCATTTTCTATAAGCCAAAAATAGGCAGGGCACTAAAGAAACTGACCTTTGAATTCAATGTCTAAGTAAAGCGTGGTCTCAGTTGGTTTATTAAGAAACTGAATTCTGAACCTCACCTTTATTTGATTGGTAAGATTATCTCTTTCTTGTTGGAAACTGTTGGCAATATTGACCTTAAAAATAAAAACGACATTAATTAGTAGGTAACAGACTTATGAGAATCAGATGGAAACTGCCTGAAGTCATACCAAATCTTCCAGGATTAGAAAAAAAAGGGAGAAAAAAAAAACAAAAAAACCTCTGCCCATAAGCAAACCCTGTTTAAATCGTGAAAGAGTAGAGAGTTTGAAACACTTGGTTGTGATACAGTCTCTTATTCTCAGCATCGCAGTTCTTGGTGACCACTTCTCCTCTGGAATTAAAGGAGAATTAACCAAAAGAATTCTGGTGTTTTTCAACTAATGGTTGTTGATGTCAGCTGCCATTGAATTGGTTCCAATTCATGATGACCTGAAGCCAAACCAAACCAAACCAAACCCACTACCCTTGGGTCAAAACTGTCCTATAGCAACCCTACAGGGCAACTCCAAAAGGTTTTCAAGATTGTAAATCTTTAGGGGAGAAGACTCCCTCATCTTTTTCCCATGGAGCAGCAGGTAGGTTTGAACCACTGACTTTTGGGGTAGCAGCCCAATGCTTATCCCACTGTACACACTAGGGTTCCCATGTATAACAGACACAATGAATGCCACCTGACCCTGTACCATCCCCATGACAGCTGGGATGGCTGAGTCCACTGTTTGAACGATTGTGTTATTCGACCTCATCCAGGGTTTCCCTGTTTTGCTAGCCTTCACTTTACCAACCACGGTCTCATCCATCTCTGGTCATCAGCCTTTCCCCGTGATGAGTCCAAAGTAAGCCACCTGCGGGTGGGTGGTGAGATTGTTGGCTTGTTGGGTTTTGCTCACATTGAAGACAATGACAACATGTATCCTACCATAAGCTAGATTTCTATTGACCTTGGAAACCTGATACAAGGTGGTTGCTATGAGTCGGAACCAACTCGACAGCATTTAACAACAACACAGTGTTAAGTGCCACTGAGTTGGTACTAAGTCATAGCAACTGGTTTCCAAGGAGCAACTGATGGGTTTTCACAGCGGGCCTTGTGGTACCCTAACGGAGAAGACTTTTGGAACTCTGAGCTCCAGAGCCTCAAACATCAGACCATTCAATTAACGCATGCTTCCTCATTAACGTTGGCGGTGAAATTAAGGGCCTGGCCACGAATACCATTTTAAAACAGAAACTTTCAGCTCTTGCAAAAGAAGGGATTCATTAATTCTGTTTTTAAAACACGTGTCTCTTCAGTTTGCTATCGGCTATTGTTGTTGTTATGTGCCGTGGAGTCTGTTCTGGCTCATAGCGACCCTGTACAGGGTTTCCGAGGCTATAAATCTTTACAGGAGCAGAAAGCCTCATCTTTCTCCTGCACAACAGCTGGTAGTTTCAAACTGCCAACCTTGAAGTTAGCAGCCAAATTAGTAACCACTGTGGTACCAGAGCTCCTTTTGCTACCAGTTAGGAATATGGTTATGTGTGCCACTCTCTGGGCCTCAGTTTCCCCTTCTATACATCCAGGCCAGGAAACAAGATGCCTTTACTGGTACGTGCGATTCTAAAGCTCTGTAAGTTCATTTGACTATTGAAAGCTTGTGACCCACTCAGCCAACAGCCATGTAAGAGTGTTGAAAAAGAGGTTTGAAATGGTGAATGTTTATACTTTTCCACCAAGATGCTTGAAATTCCCCATCATTGTATGTGTGCCTCATCTCTCCTCTCTGTATGCACGCCATAGAAATGCACTTGAGATGCACGGCTGGGGGATGCAGGGAGCCTGGAAATTGTCATATTTGCAGCAATGACTTTCTGAGCATTCTTATTGTATTTCCTTCCCTGCCAATTTTAGGCAGTTTGTCCAAAGAAGATAGCCCTCAAAAGATTTACATAATTCTTTCTATCGCGTGAGGGGAGGAGGGGACTTTCTAGAGGCTAGCTTCTTCTGCATCAGGATTAACCAAACTATTTTCTAAGAGAGTTGAAAGCCCCCTTAATGCCAAGTTGGATCTACGTGTCATTTGATAGAAGGTTCTACACTTGGAGCTTTTAACCAGAATTGTCAGGCTGCTCTGGCCAAAGCTGTGACATTTCTTGGGGGCAATATTGTCCAAGTCAATGAAAATTTTGTGTCTACAGTGAGTTTTCTTGGGGGCAACACTGTCCAGGTTAATGAAAACTGTGTGTCTGCAGTGAGTTTTCAAGAACTAAGCAGTGTTTCCTGAAACACTTGAGCATACACCATTTTTAAACGCTAACTTTCATCCAAGGAGAATTTTGGATCCTAGGTATTAGTACGTCAGTTCACTGTGGGTGCATTCTCTCCATTCCACTCGCCCAGGAGACCATTCTGTGAGGATGAGAATGTTCTGGATCTGGCCTGTCTACTAGGTGGCTATTGGGACCTTCAAAGTGACGAAGGCAACCGAGGAATCAAACTCCTTTGGACAATGGCTACCCCTTTGGACAATGCAGAGAGCATGGGGCAGTGGGTTTCTGGACGCCAGCACCTCACTGGTGGAGCTGGCAGAGGACCAGTCACGGGTCACCGTGAGTCTGACCCGGCTCAATGGCAGCTGCAATAGTTCACGTGACGTGTTTCCGCAGACTCCTGGCATGTTCTCCTGACAAGTCGCTCCATGCCTGTTCCCACGCCTCCTAACTCATTCTCTCCACTGAAGCCTGGGGACCTTTTACACAGACAGGTCCCAGTAGGCCTCAGCATAAACTTCCACTGGGTCTTCATGTCTCTGAGGACAGAGCCCAGATTCCTGGACATGGCAGCCAAGCGCAGCCTGCTCTGTCTCCTGCTCACCTGGCCAACTCCTCCTCCGCTTCTCTCAGCCCCAGCAATCTTCTGACCCTGCTTTTGCTGAATGAAGAGTTGGATTAATTATTACTGATTCAATTGAATAAATAATTATTCAATCATTACTAAATGGAATAATCCGGTCAGAAATGCTAACAATATACTAAGCTATCTCCATTCAGAATTTCCAATTTTAAAGGACAATACAGGCTTTCCTTCTCATTCCATCAAATTCATTCTCTTCAACTCTCGCCTTTCCCTGGATGCTAAGCTGGCCACAGCCAGAACTGAATTTCCACTGGGCTTCAGGATAGAAGTGACCAAAGTGGGGAGGGGCTGACCAGCTGATCACATACCTGCAGGACAGGCCTTGGACTCTGTGATTTGGCTTCAGGTCAAAATAATAAATCCGGGTGTGGGGAATTCTGAAGAACACCAACGCAGCCATTCAGGTATGCAGTAGGGGCAGTGTCCTCGTTTAAACCAAGATATCAGATGGCTGCGGCAGTGGTCACTGGTGTAGGTATTACCCAAGAACCCGTGGGCCTCCCCCTGTACCAGACTATACAGAACACAGTGTGATGACTCAGGGACCCTGTGAGCCTCCCCCCATACCAGACTATACAGAACACAGTGTGGTAACTCAGAGAGCCTGTAGGCCTCCCCCAACACCACACTATACAAAGCCTGTTGCTAAGTGCCACTGAGTTCGTTCCAACCCATAGAAACTCTGTATAAGTTTTCCTTTCCAGGAGCAGACAGCTTGATCCTTCTCCCTCTGAGCAGCTGGTGGGTACCCATCATGGATGACAGAGATGGTTTTACAAGGTTCTCAACCTATCTGGGAGCGCGGAGAGGGTGATATGGAGTGGAGTAGGTTATTGGTAGCTAATTTAGCAAATAAGTCAGCACCTATTGGCACTGGGCTGCAAACCACAAGGTTGACAGTTCAAACCCATCAGCTGCTTCTTGGAAACCCTATACAGGGTCACTATGATTCGGAACCAACTCGACAGCACTTAACAAGAACTAAATGTAAAGACCTTTGTTCACGAAAGGGTCTGCCATCCTGATTTCTATGGAACCACAATTTCTTGGTCTGGCTGGACCCCCAACAATCCATATGAAACCTCTTTCACTAGATGGTGAAGTACAGTCCACAGTAAGACCCCTACTGCCCACATCTACTCAAAACCCAAACACCCAACCCACTTCTCCTGAGTCAATTCAGACTCAGAGCAAACCCTGTAAGGCAGACTGGGGTTACCCCCAGGGTTCACAAGATGGCACTCAAGCTCACGGCTACATGTTTCTTCTGTGGATCAGCTGGTGGGGTCCAATGGATTTCAGCTGAGTGCTTGGACATTTGTTGTTAGGTGCCATCAAGTCGGTACTGACCCATAGCGACCTTATGCACAGCAGAACGAAACACCGCCCGATCCTAGGCCAACCTCAATATTGTTGCCACACTTGAGTCCATTGATGCTACCACTTGGCCAGTCCATCTCATTGGGGGTCTTCCTCTTTTTCTCTGACCCTCCACTTTACCAAACATGATATCTTTCTCCAACAACTGGTCCCTCCTGACAATATGTCCGAAGTATGAGAGATGAAGTTTGGCTATCCTGGCCTCCAAGGAGCACTCTGGCTGCACTTCTTCCAACACAGATCTGTTTGCTCTTCTGGCAGCCCCATGGCACAATATTCTTCTCCAACACCATAACTCACATGCATGATAAACACCCTTAAATGAACTTGCTCAGTTGCGTAGCTTTATGTAGCAGGGGAGCTTTGCTTCCTGATGAGACTAGTTTGGCCCATGGAAGGTGCAGCACAGTGATGGGGACAGGTCTTGGTCTGCAGTATGTTACAATCCATGCTAGCACAGGCTGATGCAGCAGGTGTTTGGACAAAATGACTGTGCTGTTTATGGAGAACAACTCTTGATGGGGCAAAATGAGATCATGGAAGTTTTCTGAATGCCAAGCATTCAAATGAGGCATCCACTTCAGAATAATGGAGCCCCACACACTCAAGTCTGTGTGAAGTCCCTAGGTGGTGCAAACAATTAAGTGATCTGCTGCTAATTTAAAGGTTGACGGTTCCAGTCCACCCAGAGATGTCTCAGAAAAAGCCTGGTGATTTGCTTCTGAAAAAGCAGCCGCTGGCAATTCTTTGGAGCACGGTTCTACTCCAACACACACGAGGTTACCAGGAGATGGAGTCGACTCAATAGCAAATAGTGTTGAGTTCGAGTGTAATAAAACAGAAATTGTTTGCCTGTGTGTTGTTTACTGCTATACCCCAGTGTCTGACCAGGATCAGGTGCTTCACAAATGCTTGTTGCAGGCGCACTGACTGATGACCCATTTTCACCCTGCCTAGGAAACCAGAGCTCTTTCATGTATGATATCATTTACTTGAAGTACCGCCAGGTTTTGTTGTTGTTAGGTGTCATCAAGTCGGTTCCAACTCATAGCAACCCTGTATAAGGTTTCCAAGGCTACAAGTCTATTGGGGAGCAGAATTATTAGCTACATTTTCAGGTCAGGAAATGAATATTAGGGAGGCTTAGCCGAGTATCCCAGACCAGTCAAAGCTGAGCCACTAGGATCAAGGAAAGAGGGATTGGTGTTGCCATCAGTATTCTATTGAAACCCCTTAAAACATCATCATCACCCATCTGTCATGGAGGCTTGTGTGTTACTAGGAGGCTCAGCAGGTTTCCAGGGAGTTTCCAAGCTCAGGCAGACAAGGAAGAAAGGCCTGGTAATCTAGTTCTGGAAATCAGCCAATGAAACCCTTATAGGTTCTAATGGTCCAGTTCACAAGCAATCTGGAGGATGCAGCAGGATGGGGCAGTGTTTCCTTCCATTGTGCACAGGGTCACCGTGAGTCAGGGGCCACTTGATGGCAACTACAATAACAAGGGAAACTGGTACTTATCGTAAAAGTAGAGGCCCTGGGTGACCACAGGGACAGCACACCCAGGCCCCCAGCTGGATGTGGATAAGCCTGGGTTCGAAGACAAAGCAACCCAATCCAGAGCCGAGAGTCTTTGCTTCTGTCCAGGGCACAGTCTCCCACCCGCAGCTGGTTTTAAGAGGAAGATGCCAATAATAATGCACCAGCCTCTTGACGTCTTTCCCTGCCCCCAACCCTGGAAAGCAAACTGGACTGCTAATCGAAATGTTAGCAGTTCAAGCCCAACAGCCACTCCTTAGAAACCCTATAGAGGGCTGCTATGATTTGGAACCGACTTGATGGTACTTCACAAAAACCAATGTATGTACGTGTAACATGAACCCATGGACTGCAAGTGAAAACAGAACACACCCAGACTTTCTCACTGCAATTGCAGTGGCAATTGGTGTGCAAGCCGGGAGGGGGTGACAGGGTCAAGCACGGATAAAAGTTTCTTCAGAAAACTCCAGTTTGCATGGCTATAAGCTATGTGGATACGTCCTGGTGATGCAGTGGGTCAGCACCCAACTGGTAATCAAAAGGCAAGTGACCCAAGCCCACCAGCTGCTCCACTGGAGAAAGACGTGCGTGCAGTTTCTTAAAGACGACAGCCTTGGAAACCCTGTGGGACAGTTCTGCTCTGTCCTGTCGTGGTTGATAAGTGCCATCAAGTGGGTTCCTACTCACAGTGACCCTGTATAGGGTTTCCGAGGAGCAGCTGGTGGGTTTAAAAGGCCGACCTTGCGGTGAGCACTCCAGAGCTGATCCACACCAGGGTTTATAGATTCTCCAGAAGTCGGCATCAGCTTGATGGCATTGGGGTTGAACGGGAACCTACGTGAAGGTACGTGCTGTACAAAGCAGATTTATGACAAGTCCTATCAGTGTGCTCACTGCCCCCCACCCAAACCTCCTGCTAGCACACACGCTGTGGAGCCCACTGGGGCTGGGGCCCACCCCTGCGCACCTGTAATAGCAGCAACATTGGCGGCAGCAGCGCCAGCAGCAGGAAGGTGTGCTCCCTGGAGTCCATGGTCAGCCCCTGGTGCTCAGCCCCAGCCTCTTCAGCGGGAGATGAACTCACCTTCAGCTCACCTTTAGCTCCCCTGCCACCTGGGCAGCCACTTATATCCCCAGTCACCCCCTCTTCCTGACCCTTCTTACATTTATCAGGGTGGGGTGGGCTGACACTCAGTTTAAACCTCACTGGCCTCAAACAGACTTCCCCAGAAGGGTGTGGGCAAAATAAAACAACTTCGCAGGTAATCTGATCCCAAAGGCTGACGGCTGAGGAAACTGAAAGCAGAGTGGTGCCTGTTTTGAAGTTGCTGCCTGAGGACTGTTTGTTTGTTTTTAAGTCTCCAAATTAGAGTTTACCTTTCCAAATCGCTTTCGGGAGCAGGCTTCATTAACCACTGTGTGCCCTCCTGTCTGTGATCCCATCCTCTTTCTCTTTTTAACTTTTTACTGTGAATTGAGTGATGGTTTACAGAACAGATGATCAGATTTACATCAAAACTCATACACTTGGCTTCACTCAGGAACTGCAGTCCCCTCAGTGGGACCTCATTAATCCCACCTCCTCCCTGTGCTTCCTACTTCCATTCCTCCTCCTTTCCCAACCTTTCTGAATTTTGTCCTTGAGGAAAAGCAGCCCTTGGGATCTTGAATGGTTGACCATTCTACAGTGTGCACACCTCACTGACATTGTTGGTCCCCTCTCTATACCTATTTATGTTGTTATTATTCAATACCATTAAGTCGGTTCAACTCACAGCGACCCTGTATAGGGTTTCTGAGGAGCCGCTGGTGAGCTTGAACCACCGGTCTATGCTTGACTGAAAACTGAGCCATGTGGGTGAGTTCTAACCCCCATCCCTCTTAAAACAAACCATTAGATGCCAGGAACAGAGGACCCTAGGGCCATCAAGGGAGAAGAGGGGAATGAGCAGGACCCTATCCAGAGAAGCAGCGACACCAGAGATGGAGGCAGAGATGGGGACATGGAGAGAGGGAGCAGTTGAGGACTCCAGATTCATGGAAAGAGAGGGACTGGGTGCTGGCAGCCAGGAGGCAGGCTTGTAGAATGTGCCCTTTGGTGGTGCAAATTATATATGCGTGACTGTTCAAAAAAAAAAAGGAGCTAAAGTGAATAGAGAAAATACTGTTATCTGATGGTACACGTAATGAAACAAGGTGTATGATTTGTTGAATGTAAAACTGATGATCTGCCCTGTAAAGTTTCACTCAATTCACAATAAAAACTTAAAGAAAAAAAAAAATTAGAAAACAACTTTCAAAAGGATTACTCTTTTAAATAAAGGAAAAGAGGAAATAAAAGCAAAAGCTAAATTTTTCCAAAGCACTAAGAAGTTTCTTTTACCCTCAACCGTGTTTCAGGGCTATGGGGTACCGCAGGCAATTTCCATAAAAGACTCTTTGAAGCTTAGAGGAATCTGCCTTTTTCAGTTTGGAGTCAGAGTTGAGGGAAGAAAGGGTGGGAGAGAGCTTTTCTGGGGGCAGGGCCTCTTGCCAGCCTGGGGGTTTCCACATTAGAATTCTGAAAAGAAGAAGAATCTGGGGCTCCACTACATCAATATTTACGGTTGTGAAGAACACACATTGAAGAAGAGTCTGGGGTTCCACTATATCAATACTTACGGTTGTGAAGAACACCCATTAAAGCAAAGTCTGGGTGACCTGAACCCTGATTCCCTTAACACATTACCTCATCCTCACATGACTCACTCTGTCCAGTGGATTCTGAGTCACAGTGGTCCTTGAGGACAGACTAGAATTGCTTCATGGGGCTGCCACTCCTGTCATCTTTACAGAAACAGAGGGTCTCATCTCTCCCACAGAGCAGCCAGTGGGTTCCAACTGCCATCCTCTCAGCAGCAACGCCCTTTACCCACGGGAAACCAGGGACCCTTCACTCTTACATTGGTGTTGTTAAGTATCTTCCAGTGAGTTCCGACTCGCAGTGACCTTGATAGGGTTTCTGAGGAGCTGCTCGTGAGTGTGAACCACCGACCTTGCTGGGCAAACCAACGGTTCAAACTGACCTTGTTCTTACAATTACCTAGTTTAAAGCAGCTAACAATTCTTAAACATATGAAACGGAAAATAGACTTTGTTATTTCATTGTACATTCAAAGCTCTATGAGATGCCATTGAGTGTTTAATTTGAATAGTATATTATTTAATTCAAATTAAGAACTTGTGATTGAAGAGAGTGATAAATGTAATTTTAAGGTCATTACATGAGTAGGCCCTGCCCCCAGAAAAAGAAACAGAGTCATGGAGTAGAAATGGATACTTCTATTGCATAGCGGTTGACTGAAAAGCTTGAGTAAATTAGTGTCACTAATTCAGAACTTGTAAACAGGTAAGCTAAACTATATGGAACGTTTGTGGAGGCGTAGGGATAAAAATGGAGTCCTGGTGTGACTGCGAGTTAATGTGCTGGACTGCAAAGTCAGTGTGAATGCAAGGTTGATGGTTCAAACTCACCAGCTGCTTCTCAAAAACCCTATAAAGGGTCTCCATGGGTTGAAACCAACTTGACAGCAATTAACAACAGGGGAAAAAAATAGAATGCATGGTGGTTAAAGTACTTGGCTATAAATCAAAAGGTTAGCATTTGGAAGCCACCAGAAAGCTGTTGTATTATAGTCTGCTTCCAAAAAGGTTATTAACTCAGAAACCCTATGTGACAGATTGATTCAGTTCTAAGGACTTTGCTGGCTGAAAGTGAAGACTTAAAATACTTACTGATGAAGATCAAAGACCACATCCTTCAGTATGAATTGCTCCTTAATGTAAATAAAACAAAAATCCTCATCACTGGACCAACAAATAACATCAAGATAAATGGAGAAAAGACTGAAATTGTCAAAAACTTCATTTTGCTCAGATCAACCATTAACAACCATTAACCAATGGAAGCAGCAGTCAAGAAATTAAACAACATATTGCATTAGGCAAATCTGCTCTTTAAAGTTTCAAGAGCAAAGATGTCAGTTTGAAGACTAAGGTGTGCCTGATCCAAGCCATGGTATTTTCAAAAACCTCATGTGCATGCGAAAGTTGGACAGGGAATAAGGAAGACCCTAGAAGAATTGATGCATTTGAGTTATGGTGTTGGAGGAGAATATTAAAAGTACAAACAGATCTGTGTTGGAAGAAGAATGCTCCTTGGTAGCCAGGATGGCCAGACTTCTTCTCTTATACTTGGGACATATATTATCAGGAGGGACCTCTATAGAAGGACATCATGCTTGGTAAAGTGGAAAAGAGAAAGTCCCCCAAAGAGATGGACTGACACTGTGGCAGCAGCAATGGGCTGGCTCTAATGTACCAATGATTGTGAGGACGGCGCGGGACCGGACACTTTTTCGTTCTGTTGTGCGTAAGGTCGCTAAGAGTCAGCATCTAATAACAACAACGAAGGAGCCCAGGTGGTGCAGTGGGTTAAATACTCAACTGCTGAAATATTGGCTGTTGAAATCTATCAATTCTACTCTATGCTACAGGGTTGCTACAAGTCAGAACTGACTCAGTGCAATGCGTGTGTTTGGCTTTAGTTTTTTTTTTGGTGGGGGGAGGAGGCAGGTGTGAGGGCAAAAGCAAGTTGAGGTTACCCTTAGACCCTTTCATTATGGATGCGGTTTTTGCTAAGTGTCTTCGAGTTGGTTCTGACTCACAGCGATGCTGTATAGGGTTTCCAGAGCTGTAACCTTTGTGGGAACAGCAAGATGTTAGAACAATGTTGCTGGTCATTCTGAGGCTGTGCAGAAAAGGCAATTGACAGCTGAACTTCACAAAATCACCGTCTGGGGAGGCGAGAAGGAGCCCAGGTTAGGCATTGGGCTGTTAACCTCAAGGTCAGCAGTTCAAACCCATCAGCCACTCTGCAGGAGAAAGATGAGGCTCTCTGCCCCTGTCAGGCACTCTGAGTTAGGGATTTGGTGCAGTTTGGTTTAGGGGAGGTGAGGAATACCAAGGAGGCACGCTGAGTTTAGAAGATTGTTTTTTATCTTGTAAAACATTGGTGTTTTAATATTAAAACCAATTAATTTTTGACCTTCTTAAGCATAAACTGAGCAGAAAACCAGTTTCCCACAGTGCAACCTTTCTCAGTGATGCTGTGAGGCCTTAGACCTGCATGTGCTGGTTGAATCTGAAATAGAAGGCACGGGAGTCCCTTCCTCTTCTGAGCATCCTTGGTTCCAATTCTTAAAAATAGTTAAGACTGCAACATTTGAGAATTAGGTTTATTCTGAACAGTTTTTCTACACGTTGCTGTGTTTACGTGCTGTCGAGTCAGTTCTGACTCATAGTCACACTGGATAGGGTTTCTGAGGAGCAGCTCGTGAGTTTGAACTGCTGACTTTGCGGTGCTTCTCCTACAGCACCACACCAAGCCTCCATATAAGTATTTAGGGAGAACATTTTGATTCTAGAAGAAGGTCAGTCCAGTGAGACTTTTAAAGAGACAGGGAGAATACAAGATCAACCATTGGGTAATCTTAACACGGTTGATTGAACCCTGATCTCCTGGTTTTACTAAGATCAGCGGGGATCAATCAGGCCCCAAGATGGTCTCCAGCCCTCTACCCCGCTATACCTTTTGAACTTTAAACTCAGCAAGTATAGCTTTCAATAGGAAAGAAAGAATTTGCCACTTTGTTTGAGAGAAAAACTGCCGGCAGGATTCATTTGGGTCACAGATGACTTTAGAGTGACTATTTGGTTTCGTGAGTAAGAAAACCCCCAAATCAAAGCAAAATGTGTGCTTTCCATCTCTGTTTGACACAGTGGTGGTAGTCAGGTGCTCTTTTCTGTTCTCGTTGGTAATGAAAGCAGCGATATTTTACCTTAATGGTCGTATAGGAACAGCTTCCAGCTCCCTTCAGACTGATTCATGAAGGAATGGGATTGCTTAGGGTTTAAAAGTTACTTGATTAAAATGAAGGAATAACCTACAACTAATTATCAACATTACACATTCTCACTTTGGATGGGGAGGGGGACCCCGACCCACCTCAGGTGCTGGCAGCATCATGAATGTTATTCAGACAGGGCACATTTTGTCCTGAAAGACCCATGTTAACAAAGGATGCCCTGATGCCAAGTCTTTTCCAAGTTCTGTTTCTGGAGTTGTTACTCCAGATGACTTGAACATGTGAATTTGCCATCTTTTCAGGGTACGGAAGGTTTCTACCTGCCCAGGAATGGGTGGTTAGAGCCCTTATTTGAGAACAGATACCCAAATCACCAGGTTTGTTAGCAGAGCCACCAGCAACTGAGGCAGACACCCCAGGCAGACACCCACCATTTATGTATCGAGTCATGAGTGGGAATAGTGGTAGCAGTGTCCTCAGCTGCCTCCCCTCCAAGTGCTTGCTTCACAATATGCACTGGTCCCCCACTATTGGGAAGGGAAGGGGTACTTACTCTCCATTTCAGGAAACCAAATGGGAACATCTGGAGAACTCCTGGTCAAGAGTGAGACCAAGTTTAGGCTTGGGAAACCAGCATCTCATTTCAGCTGCTGGGCCTTCTGATTGACCAGAGCCTGTGGTCAACTTCGGGGAAGCGGGTCAAAGTGGACCATAGATCACGGAGAAGGATCACACCAACATGCCCGGCACAAACAGCATGCCTGTTTGATTGGACAAGGTCCTAAGTCAAGTAACCACCTGGGAAGAAGATCCCTGGTGGTATATGTGTTTTGTGCTCCACTAAGCAGCACCACGGAAGAAAGGCCTGGTGATCTGCTTCCGTAGAGACTACAGCCAAGAAAACCCTGTAGAGCAGTCTTACTTTGCAGCACATGTAACAACACTGGGTTTCTTTTTTGGTTTACCTAGAGCAAGGGTGGAGAAACTTTTTTCTGCCAAAATTGATAACATCATTTGTGGGCCATATGAAATTATCAACTTAAAAAAATTAGCCTGCTCTATTTGGTCAAACATTTAATTAACTAACTCAACAGCAACAATGCGATGGCATGATGGATAAGCACTGGACTACAAGGTCGGTTTGAACTGCAAGGATGGTGGTTCAAGCTCACCAGCCGCTCCTTGGAAACCCTATACAGGGTCGCCATAAGTAGGAACTGACTTAACCGCACTTAACAACAACAACAACAACAACGCCGTGATGGTTAGAACTGCGGTTGCCTTGGCAGGGCCAGACCAAATGATTTCATGGGCCATTCAGGGACCGTGGGTTAGACATTCTCCACCCCTGGCCTAGACAGACAGAGGCTCTAGGTAAATGGACAATGTCAAGAAAGACTGAAGAATCGATGCCCTTGAATTATAGTGTAGGCAAAGAACAATGAATATACCATGGACTTCCAGAAGAAGGAACAAAGTATGAGGGCAGTCATAAAATTTGTGGAAAAAAACTCATTATCTTTTAGTTCCATTTTTCCTGCTTCTGGTGAAACTTCATGTCATACACTTCGGACATGTTATCAGGAGGGACCAGTCCCTGGGAGACATCATGCTTGACCAAGGGTCCACGAAAAAGAGAAAGACCCTCATGGAGATGGACTGAACACAGTGACTGCAATCCTGGCCTCAAACATAGCCAATTGTGAGGCTGGAAGGAGGTCAGGCAGCACATGGGATCGCTGAGAGACAGAACTCACTCGATGACATCTAACATCAACATTGATGGCAGACTCTCCAAGCTCATTCTTTGGTTACTCATATATTTAAATGTTTTATGCTCTTAAAGAGTCCTGGGGTGGCACTGTGGATTAACGTGCCAGACTGCAAAGCCGTTTGAACTGCAAGGTCAACAGTTCAAGCTTACCAGCTGCTCCTAGGAAACCTTATACAGGGTCGCTATGGGTTGGGATCGACTTGATGGCACTTAACAACAACAACAAATATACAGAAAGGAGAACTGGAGAGGGTGGGGGAGGGAGCGTGTAGAGAGAGAGAAATAGAAATTGATTTAAGAGGTTGATAGTTGAAGTTCCAACCTGACAATCGTTTTGTTGAGGCAGAAATACATCCTTTTTCAAAAATCAGAACATCTTCAACTAGATTAGTAGTTGAACAACATACATCATGTATGTTGTTTTTTTAGGACTCCTAGAGTGCTGCTGTAGGACCAGCATTGGACTGTGAACCACAAGGTCGGCAGTTCAAACCCACCAGCTGCTATTCAGGGTCTCCATGAGTCAGAACCGACTTGACCACACTTACCAACAACAACATAGGTTCCCTGCGGCGATAGATCTTTGTAGGAGCAGAAAGCCTTCTCTTTCTCCCGCGGAGCTGCTGGTGGGCTTCAATCGCTGACATCCTACATATAAAAGGAGCATGGTGGCACAATGGTTAAGTGCTCAGCTGCTAACCAAGTGGTGAAAGATCTGGAGATGTTTTCCCGTACGATTTCAGTTCTATTGTCACCCACAGTCACTGAGTCAGAACCGACTCCACAGAACCTAGCAACAAGCCCTGTAAATCAACACAAAAAGCATTTCATTGCGATATTTACAACATCAAAAGCAAAGGAAGTGGGGAAGCACAACTGCCTTTTCCTTTCTCCTTAACTTTATCAAGGCAGACTTCTTGAACTCAAGTGGGATAAGTTTGGGGCGGGAAGCCTGGTGAGGGACCGAAATGATGGGGTGAGTGAAAACAACTGGAGATGGAGTGCCGTGTCCAGCCCTGGACTCTGAGGACAGAAGCACATGGCTGTAAGAGAAACGGGACCCAGATGGACAGATGGCTCATAGGCGACAAACTGCTCATTTCAGTGACCACTTAGGCCAAGTCCCCATAACCTTTGGATAAAATGGTGGGTGGGAAGCAACCTCCCAATACTACAGAGAAGCTGCAAGCAGTATTTCTCAAGCTTTGCTGTGGTGAGGAGTTGTGGGAAATGCATTTTGATTCAGTAGGTCTGGAAGAGGCTCAAACCTTTAGTTAAAACAAAAACAAAAAAAACACTGCGACCCCATAGGACCCTATAGGACAGACTAGAACTCCTCCCATGGGTTTCTGAGACTATAAATTTTCCTCTGAAGGGCAACTGTCGGGTTGGTTTGAACTGCTGACCGTATGGTTAGCAGCCAAACCTACAACCCACTAGTCCACCAAGCCATAAAACAGTGCTATCTTATGTGTTCTACAGTTGAATTTGCATCATTTGCTTAGAAAAGGACATCACATTTGGTAAAATAGAGGACCCCTGACAAAGAGAAAGACCTTCAACACGATGCACTGGCAAAGATGCTGCAACAAGGGGCTTGATCATACCAACTGTGGGGCCGGGAGTGGACCGAGCAGTATTTCATTCTATTATGTGTTGGGTTATTGTGAGTTGGAACCAACTTGACAGCATCTAACAACATTGACAAAGATAACTTCGAATAATTGTTTAATCATTTTATAGGTGGTATTTTCCTCCATTTATACAGGCTAATGCGTCAGACTGCAAAGTTGTTTGAACTGCACGGTCAGTGGTTAAAGCTCACCAGTTGCTTCCTTAGAAACCCTATTCAGGGTTGCTATGGGTCAGAATCGACTCGATGGCACCTAACAACAACAATACACTATAATGAAAACATTCACCACAAATTGATTATGAAACAACAATCCATTTAAGATATGATATTTAAGACTTTTCTTCCTTATGTCTCCCAACCCCCAGTGTCATTATTGTTAATTCTTGAAACACCAAATTGCTGAGAACAGATTTTCAAGCTGTATTATAAGAAACAGGAGTCTCTGTTTTTATGTAAATTAGTGATTTCTGTTACTTTCTTGAGCACCATTCTGTACGAGAACATTGTTGTTGTTAGGTGCCATTGAGTCAGTACCGACTCATAGGGACTCTATGCACAACAGAACAAAACACTGCCCGGTCCCCGGCCAACCTCACAATTGTTGCTACGCCTCAGCCCATCACTGACTCCACAGCGCCAATCCATCTCGTTGGGGGTCTTCCTGTTTTTCTCCGACTCTCCACTTTACCAAACATGATGTACTTCTCCAGTGACTGGTCCCTCCTGACAAAATGTGCTAGAAGATAGTGTTTTACAATATGGGAGTTTCAATGCATTAGAGAGGATCCATCATAGCACCCAACAACACACGTACAATAACATTAGGAAGCTCACTCTGCACCTCCAAGTCAAACAGTCCACTTTTGTCTCATTTTTATTTGATTCCAGAAAACAAAACTGATTTGAGGCCCCAGAGGATAAATTCAGTCTGAAAAGGTTTAGTCGCCACCTGGTGGACAAAAAATAAAAACAATACAACATGCAAAAATAATCACTTTCTTAACTAAAGACTTAAAACCGACAGCATGGTTGCTTTTGAAACCATACCAAACTCATTTTAAACACCCGCCCTCCTTGCCCCGCTTCTTCCACACCACGCTAAGCACTATTGACTCAGATGAGGGTACCTTAAAGAGACGTCTAGAATTTTCCCCACAGCTGCTCAAATTGTTATCTGGGATGATGCTGTCTCCTGACCAGGCGGTCTTTGAAAGAGACTGCTCATCACTGGATACACTCCTTTGAGGAATGAGTTACTTTGATCACATTATCTTAACTGTATGCTTACTGAATGCCCACTCTGCTCTCATAACCATGCCTCCCCAACATGTCTTTGCGATACAGGGAAACGTGAAATGTAGGGCAGCATTTCTCAGATTCACTCAGCAACGAAACACTGGGTTTTTGTCATTATATTGTTTATACTTAAGAGATTTGGAACAGAATTTCATCCTAAACATCTCACTGAATTAACCAGGAAGAAAACAAAACCATGCCAGAAAAACTCAGGGTGTATGTGTGTGTGTGTGAGGTAACAACACTAGCTCACAAAGTTTTACATGTATTCTACTTTATTGTACACAAAACCAAAGTGCAATAATTATAATGTCAAATAACAAACATGCGGAGTGTTGGCAGGCTATTGCAAATGGTACTCTGTGCATAAATAAATAGTGAACACTGGGTGCCTGTTAACCTCACCACTCCATTAGAAGTGCCAAGTGGAGTTTGGGATTCCCTGTCAGTCATACGGGAAACCATCATGAAGGGGAGGAGACAGACACTGCTTGTGGCATTCTGGAAGCGAAATGTTTCCAAGAACCACCACAAACCCTTTACCTTTTTGTAATTGGATGCCTAATGATGTCCTCTCCCAAAACTGTCGCCCCGCCCCACCCACCCACTTCATCCACTCAAGTGTATCATCGTGGACCGTTCACCTTTGGGAGCTTGGGTAACAGAAGCCATCCTAGAGACCACTGATGCGCAATTCCGTTTTGCCCTTTATTACACTGATGACCATTAACTGATTCTAAGCCTGAAGAATTTCTTCTTACATTCTCTGGACATGCTTTGTGTTTTCTCTTTTTACCTTGGATTCTTTTCGTTGGTTGAAATACTCTCTGTACGTAAACAATCCCTGGGAATGAGGCACTTTTTAGACATTCAGTGGCTCCTGTCACGTGACTATCCAGACACTCAGTGGCTGAGTTGATGAATGGAAGGGGTTTGTAACAAAATCCCTCATCATCCACTCGAAATAGAAGGTTCTCACCCACAGCACCTGGCGCATTTACATGTGGTATGTGCTGTCAGAACTCATAAAATGAATCATTGTGCTTCTGTAAATCTGTAGTAAACCTCACCTAAAACAAAAAACAAACAAACAAAACCTCATATAACACTGCTCATTAGGAGCTCTAAGCCAACTGCAAAGGTATCCGTAAATGTCCAAGGGAACTTCAAAAAGGGCTTGGAAAAAGAGAATGAACAGATAATGGATTTTTTTCCCATGAACTGTTTGAAGCCCCCTTGCACAGGATCAAACTGAGGCAAACAAATTAACACACAAAATCTCATTTCCAAGCCTTTAGAGCTGTCTTGATGTATTGTCAAGGGGCTATTCCCCAAACGAGTGGCCAGCATCCATGAAACAAGCTAGGAACAAACACAGGACTGTAGGCCGTATTGCCTAGAAATGCCTCAATCAATGCTGAGGTCATCGGCTCCAAGATCTGCAGGATAGCAAAAGAACACACCCCTGCACCCACCCAGGATTGTAGAGGACCAGCAAGGACCTACTCCTGGAAAAGGCAGCAGCTTAGTGTGGCCCCTACCTTCAGTAGTAACATAAGGGGAGCCTATGTGAGCAGTAACCACATGCTTGTAGAGATTTGTCAACCAAGAAAACTCACCAAGAGCTGTCATGCCATTTGCAGACGAAGACTCTCTGTGAGGTGTAGGTGTGTGTGATGGGCTCACAGGCAAAAGGAACCATAAGGAGGACAGAAGAGAGAAGGGTGACAGCTCCCAGATACCATGTGTCTACTTCCGTGGGAGAAAGATGAGGCTTTCTGCTCCTGAAAAGATTTACAGCCTCAGAAACCCTGTACAGGGTCGCTAATAAGTCAGAAGTGACTCCACAGCACATAACCATCACCACCACCACCACCACTGAGTACAAAAGTTTGAGTGCAGCTGAGGACTATGGAAGTGGTACCTACCATATGTGCGTCTTTTGTTCATAAAAAAAGGTGTGGGATCTAAGTATAGGAACACGCTTTCTCTAGAGGTGTGGTGTGAGGAATAAAATAGACAAGAGGGAATCTGTACAGATCTGGAAACAAACTCCTGGGAAGAAAGGGGGCACCAAAAATTGAAGACAAGAAAGAAGGAAAAGATCAAAATGGATGCCAGAGGAGACACTGAAACTTGCTCTCCAGTGTAGAGCTGCTAAAGCAAATGGAAGAAATGAGGAGGTCCAAGAGCTGAACAGAAAATTTCAAAGGTCAGCTCGAGAAGATAAAGACAAATATTACAAAATGTGCAAAGATCTGGAATCAGAAAACCAAACAGGAAGAACACACTCAGCATTTCTTAAGCTGGAACTGAAGAAAAAAAATCAAACCTTGATTTTCATTATTGAAAGATTCTCTGGGCAAATTATTGAATGATGCAGAAAGCATCAAGAGAAGATGGAAGGAATACACAGAGTCACTGTACCAAAAGGAAATGGTTAATGTTCAACCATTTCAAGAGGTAGCATATAACCAAGAGTCAATGATACTGAAGGAGGAAGTCCAAAGTGCATTGAAGGAATTGGCAAAGAGCAAGGCACCAGGAATTGATGGAATCAAAACTGAAATCTTTCAAGAAAGTGAGGCAGCACTGGAGACACTCACTCATCTCTGCCAAGAAATTTGGAATACAACTATCTGGCCGAATGATTGGAAAAGATCCATATTTATGCCCAGTCCAGGGAGAGGTGACCCAACAGAATGCGGAAATCATCAGAAAATGTCTTTGATATCCCATGCAAGTAAAGTTTTACGAAAGGTAATATGGAAATGGCTGCAAGCATACATTGACAGAGATTTCCAGAGGTTCAAGCCGGATTCAGAAGAGGGTGTGGAATGAGGGATATCATTGCTGATGTCCGATCGATCTTGGCTGAAAGCAGAGAATACCAGAAAGATGTTTACCTGTGCTTTATTGACTTCGCAAAAGCTTCCAATTGCATGGATCATGACAAGCTATGGACAACATTGTGAAGTGTGAGTATTCCGGAACACTTAATTGTGCCCATGAGGAATCTGTACCTGGACCAAGAGGCAGTTGTTCAAACAGAACATGGGAACACTGAATGGTTTAAAATTAAGAAAGGTGTGCGACAAGGTTGTAT
>NW_006408756.1:4371404-4374048 GCF_000296735.1 Chrysochloris asiatica
GGGAGCAGAAAGCCTCATCTTTCTCCCGTGGAACAGCTGGTAGTTTCGAACTGCTGACCCTGAGGTTCATAGCCTGATTCGTATCCACTATGCTACCAGAGCTATATATATATATATATACACACACACACACATACACATACATACTTTGCTTCGTACGATTACACTCAGGTCTTAAGAGCTACCCTTTGTACTTAAACTATGAATACATCTTGTCCTGCTATGCCACTGACTTCCAAAGTGCCTCTGGAGACATGCACCACTGTGTGGGAAGTCTGCAAAATACTATCCATTTTCAAAGAAAAGACATCAAGTTCTCATTTGCCCCCAAAGATTTAATAAATAAATAAATACATAACACACAAACCGAAAGTGCATATGGAAAACAAATGAAGACGTGTTTAAAGGGATAAAATCAACTACAGTCATGGAACAACACCGTCCATCAAGAAGCCATCAGCCAACACTCAGAAAGATGCATAAGCAGCAACTGAAAGCTCATGCCTCCACTGGTGGAATGCTGCCAGTAGATGGTGTGAACTGCACGTCAGTAAACAGTGTGGGGAGAGCCAGGCAGCTACAGCTAGAACCAGATGAGAATGCGAACGGCACACTCACTGATTTTATTCAAAGTTTTCTCTCCGTCCTGAAATGGCCCAGGAGTCCCCTCTTCGGGATTCTACATAAGAGGATTGTTCCTTCTTGCTCTTGCAAACTCCACAGATCATTATATGTAACTAAGGGCATCAAACCCAGGTCCCAAAGCTCTAACTTAACTGTCACATCCAAAATGGTGCCATGTGCTTTTGTTGTATTAGAGACCCTTTAGTGACAAGCTCTGAAAAGTGATTTTCCTATGACTCCTCTTAGGAGAGGAGCTCTGGTAGCATAATGGTTATGAGTCTGGCTGCTAATCTTAAGGTCAGCAGTTCTAAACTACCAGAGGTTCTGCGGGAGAAAGATGAGCCTTTGTGTTCCCATAAAGATTTAACACTATGTCCAATAAAGATTTAACAGAGTCGTTATGAGTCAGAACCGACTCCATGGCACACAACCACCACCACCTCTTAGGAGACACTGGATATTCCAGAAACCCTAACATGTAGGACACGCCATTCCTAGGCCTTCACCTTCAAGTAGCAATCATTATCACGATCGAACTCACTGACAGGAAAACATCTGCAAATTATTTTACCATCAGACCTTGGGGTCTAACACCTGTAAATGTTAAACATTCTATAAACCCAAACCAAACCACCACATAAGGTTGGCTTAGGATTACCCAGAAAGCCACTCGGCCTGGGTTGAGGATGGAGGTGAACTAAAGAGCCCGTCAGTGACTTCATCACTGGCTTCAATGGCCAGGTGCCTGGGAAACAGGAAATCCCTCACTTGAATTTGCATGCACCTCGCTTCCCGCCATTGGGTTTGAGTTTCTTCTCACTGGATGTACTGGCCTGGTTCCCATTATTTGCAGTCCCCTTTTTCTTGAGGGCTGGATGTGCTTGTGTTTTGGGAGCCTTGGGTGGGCCCCCTGAGTCAGGAATCCCAGCTGAGGGTCTGGAGGCTCGGAGGTTGCCATTGCTGTGAATCTTGGCAGTGCTGGTACCACAGACCAGGTCCAGACGTTGCAGCTTACTACTGCTCTTGAAGGACCTCTTCTTCTTCTCCTCGGTCCTCGCTTCAAGCGCCTGCTTTTTGGAGAGGAACCCGCTGCCCGCTGGCATGTCCAGAGGCCTCAGAGGAGTCTGAAATGCCATGCATGGGGTATGGACGTCTTCACGGTACAGATCTTTCTTTCGTGCAGGCCCTGGCTTGGAAGGCCCTTCCTGGGGCGGGGCTGGCCTGGCCAAAACAGCAGCAGGGAGTTTACTTCTCCTGGGACTTTTCAGAGTCCAGAAGTTTCCAGGGGCAGCTGGCGGCCTGCCTTTGGTCCCCTTTGCTTTCTCAGTCTGAACCGTCTGGGTCTGTAGCCACTCAAGCTGGACCAGCCGATCAATGTACCTCCCCAGGAGCCCCGAGGCACGTGGCATGGTATCCGTCTTGCCCTCTGTGTTCAGAAGCAAGGCTGTCTCCTGTAGGTCCCAGGAGTTGAAGGGGGGCGGCAGGAAGTCAGGGTATTTGTCCTCAGATCTCGCGTGGCCTGGCTCTGGGTAAGGTTGGAAGTAGGCTGGATTGAACTCTTCAGCTCGGAGGCGGAGATCTGGAGGGCTGAGTGGGGACTGGGGGATGGGAACCCTCTCTGAGTCTGAGAGGTCGCTGGCGCTATCCTCATCGGTGTCCTCGCTAACAATATTCATGGACTGCAAGTCCAGAAACAAGCTGCTCCCAGAGGCCCCCAGACACCCTGGACCCTGTCCCAACTTCCCTCCGGCATAGATGCTTTCCTTCCATGGAGCTTCAGCCTGCTGGGGGGCACCGATGAGGCTGCTTTTCAGCTGGGAGGAAGCACAGGGAACTTGGGATTTATTCTGCCTTTTTCCTGATGAGTCCTTTAGATGTTGTACTTGAGTCCAAGGTGGCTGGGCATTCGTATTTCTGTGAAAACAGCACCCTAATTAGGAATTAGGTCTGGCAAAATTTGGTCTGGCTATGATTATGTATGTATGTGTATATATGTGTATATATATATATATACACATAT
>NW_006408756.1:4374148-4386247 GCF_000296735.1 Chrysochloris asiatica
CCCCCCCCGCCCACAGCTGAACTAGTCAGGTATCGCTTCTTGTTGTTAAACTGCAAGCCAGAGCCACTGCAGAGCTGATTCCTACTCATTGCAGTATGGGCTGTTGTTACTAGGTACCATTAAGTGGATTCTGACTAGTTCACAAGCCCATGTAAGAGCGGAGAACTGCCCCAGAAGACATCCCACACTGTCACCTTTTAGGGACCTGGCTGACAGGTGTTTCTCCAAAGGAGTTTCTGGGTGGGTTTGAACCACCAGCCTTTTGGTTTGCAGCTGAGCACTTAATCACTGTTCCACCAGGGCTTCTGGCTGTTAATGAATGTTGTTGTTGGTAAGTGCCATGGAGTCAGTTCCGATTCATAGCGACCCTGTACAGGGTTTCTGAGGCTGTAAATCTTTACAGGAGCAGAAAGCCTCATCTTTCTCCCGCAGAACGGCTGGTAGTTTCGAACTAGCTGACTAAGTGCCATTAAGTCAGTTCCGACTCATAGAGACCCTGTATAGGGGTTCTGAGGAGCAGCTGGTGGGTTTGAACCACTGACCTTGAATGCTTAGCCTATAGCGCCACACTAGGACTAGCCGTGTTTAATAACGTAATCAAGGAAAATCCACAGCTTTCTTTTATGTGCTCATTTAAAATTCCATGTAAATTAAGAGGTAAAATAAATATAAGCTTTGCAGAATTTAATCACTGATTGGTGATGGGTGCTTGCAGAATTTAATCACTATTTTGAGTTACTAAAATCTTAACAAGCAAGAGTAGCATATACAACCTACACCTGAACCCCAAAGCTTTTACTAAATTGCTTCCAAATAAGAAACACAGGCAAATTGTGCTAAAAAGGATGAGATAATATCATATGATGTTTTATAACACAATTGTGGTAGTTTTTCTTGTTAAGTGCTGTTGATTTGGTTCCAACTCATAGCAACCCTGTATAGGGTTTCCGAGGAGCGGCTGGTGGGTTTGAACAGCCGGCCTTGCAGTTAGCAGGCCAGTGTGTTCCCTAGAGTGCCACACCAGGACCCCTATAACCCAGTATGAGTTAAAAAAAAATAGAGGTGATGCTATCTCATGAATGGCAACTACATGAAATTGATGAATATCATGTCTGTTACACACACACACACACACACACACACACACACACACACTTATCAATTCCAGGTACTTGCCATTCAAGAGGTGACAGTTCATTCATATGATGTTAGATCAAGGAGCCACGATGGCAAAGCGGTTAAACCATCGGCTGCTAACCAAAAGGTCCATGGTTCAACTCCACCAGCCACTCCATGGGAGAGCGATGTGGCAGTCCGCTTTAGTAAGGATGACAGAAACCATCCAGGGTGGTTTTCTTGGGTTGTGAGTTGGTCCTGACTCTGTGAAAGCAGGTTTGGTTTGTGCGTTACTAGTATAGCAGCTGTTCTTCCGGGAGTAATTCTCTCTGCACATCAGAGCTGTTAGACTTTAAAACTTTCATTGAGACCCATGTGTCAGCATGTATCCATAAAGGTAAATTGCTATCAGCATCCTTGTTATAGAAAAGGAGATTATCACGGCAAAGAAACTTAGTCCAAGTTGCAGACTCAGCTACCATGGTCAGAAATTTCATTTCCTGGACCGTTACCACAAACTAGCAATGCTTAAAACCATTTTGCTAGTCACTTAAAAGCACTTTTTTTTTTTTATCCACATTATTTTCCCCCCAACCATATACAAATGCAATTTGGAGAATGGAGACCACTTTAACTTTTGCAAGATAATGCAATTAAATGAAAAAAAAAAAAAAAGTATTTACCTGCTTTTCTGATGAGGTTCATTCACCCTATTCCCTTTCTCAAAAAAAACACACGGCTGAACATCGCCGAGGGTTGGATGGGCTGTCTGAAAAACAGACTTGTGGTCATAAATTCTGTGATACACCCTACACACCTGCCCCCAAGCAAGCAGACAGACTACTGTGATGCACCCTACACCTGCCCCCCAAGCAAGCAAAAAGGAGAACAAATCCAGGCAAGCGTCTCCACTGATCTTTCCATCACCTTTTCTGCAGTGCTCGGAATATTCTTGTGTAATCTGCTGGAAGATGACGACAGCTGGGGAAGTGGTTTCTTTATTCCGCTTATATTTGGAAACGACTCCTCGCTACCGGAAACAGAAGCAACACTGTCAAGTCCGTGTTTATAGCAAATGGTCCCAACACCAGCATCAAGTTGGCTTTTCACTTCGATTTTTAGTATTCTCAGAGCATTGAAATTTGGGAGGCAGTTGTTATCACCTTATGTTGACAGCGTCATCTTACTTCACGGTGAATATTAGATACGTGATCACACTGCTATAAATGCTGCCAATGGGCCTTCTCTTCCTCTGTACAGGTGTGTGTGTGTATGTGTGTGTATGTTTGTTGCTGTCCAGCCTATTCGGAATCATGGCGACCCCACATGTGCAGGTAGAACTGCTCCATAGCGTTTTCAAGTTTGTGACCTCTCAGAAGCTGAGTTCCAGGCCTTACTTCCAAGGTGTCCTGGATGGGTTTGAACCGCCAAGCTTTCGGTTAGTAGTCCAGTATGCAACCATTTGGAGCACCCAGATATATACGTGTATATGAACATGTATATACAGAGTCCTGGTGTGGTACTGTATGATAAGCACCAGACCGCAAGGTGGGTGGTTCAAATTCACCAGCCGCTCCTCAGAAGCCTTATATGGGTTCACCATGAGTCAGAAACAATTTGAGGACAGTTAACAACATACATGTGTAGACAAGGGGGCTTCAAAAAGTTCATGGAAGAATGCCATTATCTTTTCATTCCATTTTTCCAAGAGCTTTTTGAACCCCTCGTGAATACATCTATATTGTTGTTGCTGTTAAGTGCTGTTAAGTTGTTTCCATCTTACAGTGACCCTGTAAAGGGTTCCAAGGAGCAGCTAGTGGATTTGAACTGCCAACCTTGTGGTTAGCAGTCCAGTGTTTTCCTTATAGTACCACAACACAAGTCCGTTTGTCTATATAGATAGTAACAATCTCCTTGGAAATAACACTTTGAGGACTGCTAACCACAAGATAGGTGGTTCAAACTCACCAGCCGCTCCTCAGAAAGCCTATACAGGGTTGTTATGAGTCGGAACCAACTCAATGGCACTTAACAATTACTCAGCTCTTATCCCAAAGCCTCAGCACCCAATCCTTCATCCCAAGTACGAAGGACTGTACTGTGGTCTCTGCTGCCCTGAAACTCAAACTCTAGTGTGGAACCTTCTTTCCCATCCTACTGGCCTTCCCTATCACATCATTCTAACAGTATCTGCATGCTCCGGCATACCAGTTACAAAGCCCATCAATTGTGATTAGTGCAGCTCACACCACTGCTCTCCCCTTCCTTACGGAATGGCCTCTTTAGCCAAGTCCCGACCTAGGCAGAGTGAAACTCTCTCCCCCTCCAGCCAGACCCCTGCCTCAGTCACAAAGAAAGCAGGCAGGGCTTAGATCTGTTATTTTGTTCCTGAAATGTTCCTGTACTTTCCTCCATTTAACATGGAAGCCTCTTTTGTCCGATTCTATGTAATGTTCCACTACAAGGTCGGTCTGAACTGCAAGGTCAGTGGTTCAAAGCCACGAGCCATTCCTTGAAAACCCTATAAGGTCGCTATGAAAACCCTATAAGGTCGCTATGAGTCGGAACTGACTCAAAGACACTACATTAACATGTAATGCTGATAAAAACAACATGTGGATTCGCACAACTAAGGCACGACACTCATCTCAAGCTGCTATACTAATTTTAGAAGTCAGAAGGGAATCTGCCCCAATTCTTTACAGGTTTCACGTCTCTGGGTCTCTGGAGAGTAAAAAAGTAGCCTTCTTGAATGCCTGGCCCCACAAGGCTCTCTGTTAAGTGCCTTTGCATCTTTTCCCACGTCACCTGCCAAGCTGTATGCTGAAGCACTTTATGTGCACAAGTTAGTGGGGGGTAAGGATGGGGTCCACGGATGTCCACCCGGGTTCTAAAGATGCAGGAAGCAAGCTCCCAGGCTCCCTGGGGCTTCTGACTACATGAAGAAGCCTTGAGTCCGCAATGACACTGGCTACAGAAAACGTTCCCAAGCAGCTGCACGGTCTGTCACCCGGCATAAATCAAGCTCCCGCATTTTCCTCACTGGCACCGCACCAGACCCAGAGAAGCGGCGCCTCCCCTTCCCCGCTCTCAAGACAGCTGGCCATCCATCTCCGCGGCAAGGCATTGTGGGTGCTGTGTGGACATGACGCTTCTTTTTTAGGCTACGAGGCACCCCAGATCGGGCCCAGGGTCCCGGTTGCAGTCTCAAGAGCTGGTCAACCTGGATGCTTGAAATTCCCCCGCAGTGCCTGCTGCCCGCCAGGCCACCTTCTGGGCCGCCCCCCTCCCCGGCCCGCGCCCCCGTGAGCCCGGAACGCCAGGAGCGGCTGCCTGCCTCTGTCCTTGGCCTTCATCCCAGCAGCCGTGACCTAGCCCCGGCAGGAGCCCAGTCCCTGCAGACGCAGACATACATGGATCAGACCTGCCCGGCCAGCGCCCAGGACACGTGACGCGCCGCCCGCCTCTGCCCCGCCGCGCCGCGGTAACCGGCCTGCGGCTATGCGCAAGGGCTCTCCGGCTGCGCGGGGCGCGCACGTCACGAGAGGCGGGGCGCGCCGCGCCGGGAGGTGGCGCCGGTCAAGTGCAGCCCGGTAAGAGGCGGGGCCGCAGAAGGCGGGGTAGGGCGCTGAGGGTTTGTTGGGAAGTCCCGGTGGCCTCGTCGGGAACTCACTAGCCTAACGCTGCCAGACGCCCTGGACCTGCCCTTTCCCAGGACGTGCTGAGACGCCTGCACTCTACTCGAGCCGCGGATGGAGCGCACGGGGCGGCGCCCGACAGCTGGCCAGGCGGAGCCCCGAGTTCCGACCGCCCGGAAACTGGCTCCGCGGAGCCTCAGCTGTCTGTCGGAGCTGGAGAGTGGCGTCGCGGGTCCGACAGCACGGCCCTGCCGGCCCCCGGGAAGCACAAGCGGCGCGCCGTCGGGGAGCGAGCGATGCCCGCGGCCCATCATGGCACGACGCGCGCGCTCGCTTCCCAGTTCGCCCGAGCGCCGTGTGCCGAGCGGAAACGCCCCGGGGGCCGCGTGCCGGCCGGGCTGCAACCGGCAGCTCCGCGTGCGCTTTGCCGACGCTCTGGGCCTGGAGCTGGCGCAAGTCAAGGTGTTCAACGCGGGCGAGGACCCGGCAGTGCCACTGCACGTGCTGTCGCAGCTGGCCCTGGACGCGGACCTGTGCTGCAGCCGCCCGGAGCGGGAGTTCACACTGCGGTGCCTGGTGCCCGACTTCCCGCCGCCTGTCGAGGCCGCGGACTTCAGCGAGCGGCTGCGGCGCCAGCTGGTCTGCCTGGAGCGCGTCACTTGTTCCGACATGGGCCTCTGCGGTACGGTTCGCGTGCGAAACGTGGCCTTCGAGAAACACGTGGCCGTGCGCTACACCTTCTCGGACTGGCACAGCGCGCACGAGGCGGCGGCGCGCTGGCGCGGGCCCGGAGACTCCGCAGGCACCGAAGACGTCTTCGCCTTCAGCTTGCCAGTGCCGCCCTTCCTGCTGGCCTTGGGCTCGCGCGTGCACTTTGCGCTGCGCTACCGCGTGGCCGGCTCCGAGCACTGGGACAACCACGACGGCCGAGACTACACCCTCACCTGCCGTAGCCATGAGTTGTACATGCCACGCGGCGAGTGCGAGGACAGCTGGATCCACTTCATCTGAGCCACGGGTGCAGCGTTCGCCGTGCCTGCGTGCCCGGCGTCGGTGTGTTGGTCCCCAGGCTTCTGAGCACGCTTCCTGCTGCAGAGTCCCCGGGCAGGGCCCCAATTCTGTCTGCTACTTGAATTGTTTGTATCACTTGGTCAAAAACGCCCCCAGCGAGGGTCGGGAGGCCGAGTTGTGTCCTGTGCTGGGGGGGGAGGGTCTAGCTAGACGTTCTAGCCCCCCCACCCCTGGAGGGACACCGGTTGAACCTTGCATGTGTCCTGGATGTGTCTCGTGAATTTCCCTGTGTTTTATCACTATCTTCAGCACGCTGGGGCGTGCCATCGCTCGTAGGTGCCCTTCTCAGAAACACTCAGGATTTAAAAAGCTAAAAAACAAGTCTTGTGTTGTGTGTTACTGCCCGCTGTTCAGTGTGACCCACATCACGGTCCCTCGAGGCCTTCCTGTCCGGGTACCAGGCAAATCTGAGAGCACAGTTGCTCGCCAATATCTCTAGCCTTCTAACAGTGGGAAACTATTAATAGGACAGAAATGTAAGCCTCGTCTGTCGTCACACAACCGTTCCTGGGGGTTCAGGTTGCCTGGTTTGCTGCCCGCCACTTAGAGCGACAGCTGAGGAGATCCACACCGGCTGAACACTTGCTAACAAGCAAACCCGCTACCTTCCAGCATTACTCATCGCAGATACTTGTGTTGGACGTGATTGGTCATTATTTCTCTGCATAGCATCAGGTCATTCCGTTTAGATCGGGAACAACCTAAACATTGAAGAACCCCTGCCTTATTTCAATTTTCTACTGACGGGGGGGCCTTTCACAGTAACCTTTTTTGATGATTTTAGGGGACTCCTTTTTCTGTCTTGAGCAATCGGGGCTCCATCATCTTTCAGAAAGATGATTTTAGGTGTTTTCATCAATCGCTGGAGCCCTGGAGGAAAAATGATCCATAAGTATTTATGCTTCTTAATTGTCTTGGATGGTATGTGTCAGCCTGGTTTCATCAGCTGCCTGCCAATGTATTATTTGTGCCTTCAGATGAAAGAGTTTTTCATTTATTTATTTTTTTAAACATTTTCTTAACTTGTGTCCCAGATTTAAAACGTTATATGCATTTTTTGGGGGACCTCTCACCAACAAGGCCAAGACGTTTTTCCTTGCAAAGGGTCACCATTATTTAACTGTCTCAGCCAGAAGGTGACCATTTCTTTGGGTGCTGAGTGGTGTCTGATAGCAGGTGCTAGGGTGGACTTGGGATAGAAAACCCACCCAAATAGACAGCATTTCTAACCTGTGAAGTTTGTTTACCCAGTGAGACCAATAGCTGCCACTTGATGAATTGACTGTGTTTTAAATGCCAGTTGACATTTGTCAAATCCTTTTGGGAGGATGTATTTAGCCCTTTGACCAGTCTCTGTTTGATGATTATAACTTCCGTGATTTAAAGTCATCAGGCCGAGGGAAGGCTTTGTTGGTACCTCCTGATCCAAGAACACTGGATTTTGATTTTCAAATCTTGTGATTACATTGAACAATTGCTGCCTATTAGCCTGTGGCTGTATGTTAACACTCTAGAGGGAGAGATGCTTGGTTGCATTTCTTGCTGTTTAACCAACTAATTAAGTAGACCAACAAGCCCTTGCCCCAACTTGGAGTGTCAGACAATTGTCCAGAATATTCGGGTGTAAGAGTTTGAGATGCTAAATGTATTGTTGAAAGGCATTTGGAAAATCTTGTACTCTGTGTGAAATGCTTGCTGCATAGGTTCTGGTCCTGGAAAAGCAAAAATAAATGCTCTTCAAGGTTCAAAGAACCTCAAGGTGCCTTTTTAAAAATGATCAAGTTTTTGACATCTATTGCTTACATGTGCCTGCCTAGATGATAAACAGCCACCACCTGTGAACAGCTTGAGACCTTTCAGACCCAAAATGCTTAGACCTTAAAATTTTATAGTGGATTGTGCAATTGCTGAGTTGTCTTCCTAAAGATATTTTAGTGTGTGTCATTTTAAATGAGTTTATCCAAACTTAAGTATTAAAGTACATGTGCACAAAGGGTCGTGTGTTTTTCTTGCTATCTAAATACAGAAAGCAAAAGCTGTAGACATTTCCTGCTGGTTTAAATCATTTCAGATAGTGTCAAAACACTGTCAAAGTGAGTGCCGTGCTAAAAGAAAACTTGTGTAGTGACACCTACGTTTCAGTTGCGTGTGTCTCTGAGAAACTAAAATACAGTCTCAGGCTAAGTCAGCATGACACAAGAAAACTCGTAGAGGAGTGAAAAGGACGAGATCATTATTGTAGATTCTTAAGTGTGGGCTGGTAACTGAAAGATCAGCAGTTCAAACCCAGCAGCTGCTCCACAGAAAGAAAAATGAGGCCATCTGTTCCCATATTGTTATTAAGTGCCTAAGTGCTGTGGAGTCAATTCCGACTCCTACTGACCCACAATAGGGTTTCTAAGGCTTTTAATCTTGGGAGCAGAAAGCCCTATCGTGTAGAGTCAGTGTGCTCACATAAAAATTTATGATCTAGGAAACCCTTTGAAGCAGTACTGTGTCCTTCCAGGTTACGGAGTTGGGATTCACAAGACAGTGGTGGGTTTGCTTTGGGGCTGGGTTTCTCTTATGTTGTTAAATGCCATCGAGTTGGTTCCTACTCAGCAAACCTGCATAGTGTTTCCAAGGAGCAGCTGGTGGGTTTGAACTGCTGACCTGTGGTTCACAGTCCTGTGCTGATCCTCCAGCTTCACACAAAGAGTCTGGGTTTCTCTTATAGAATAATTATTCTGTGTTGAATAATTTGTGTGCATCTGCCTTTCCCCTGCATGTGACCTTCAGCCAAAGGACAGGGCTTTGTACAAAGAGAACTAGCATTGTGTTCTCTGTTGAGACAATCCTGAGGTGATCCCTTCTTAAGTGTGTCTTTAAGTTGACATTGTACTTAAGTTGGAACTGCTGTACATGGTTATTAATTAGCCTTTAGTGCAAGAAAGGGGCCTGGTGGCACAGTGGGCTAAGCATTGGGCTGCTAACAGCAAGACTGACAGTTTGAACCTACTATTACGAATCGGTCTGCTAACCTCAGGATTAGCAGTTTGAAACTACCAGCTGTTGGGTAGGAGAAAGATGAGGCTTTCTGCTCCCATAAAGATTTACAGCCTCGGAAACCCTGTACAGGGTCGCTATGAGTGGGAACCGACTCCACGGCACATAACCACCACCACCTGCTCCTCAAGGAGTAAGATGAGGTTATGTGCTCCCATAAAAATTCCGTCTCAGAAACCCAAGGAGCAGTCCTGCCTGGGTCACTAGGAGTCAGAATGGATCTGATACAGGGGGTGGGTTTTAGAATAAGAAATGACTGGAAGCGTTTTTAATTGGGCAAAAGCTGCAGGTGCAGCAAGTAAAGGGCTTGTGATGAAGTGAGTCAGGCTGGGTTCAGCCTTTCCAAGTGCAGACACATTGATGTAACCTTAAAGGGCAAGTTGTAGCTAAGTGCTGTCTGACAGACAGTAACCCCCAACTTACTGTTTTGATTACATTTTATTCTGAAAACTGCAGTGCTTGGTAACTCCTAGCTCACATTTTCTGAACTGAAAAGGAAGCTCAGATGGAGCTCATAAAGGCTCATTTACGTGCTGAAAGACCCACAGCTGGTAAGATGCAAAATCAGCCTTAACCAGACCCCCAAGTCCATGGTCTCTCTGCCAGGTGAGGGTGTGTATAGGGACTCCCCAGGAAGTGCTTGTTAAATTTAATGGAAAGGCAGACTTTGATTCTGACGGCTAAGGTTCTCCATCTTGGACCAGAATCTAAACCTTTCAATATAACACGTTTCCAAGAGATTCGTGTTTGTTTTTGGTGGTGGTCTTTTCTGTCCTAAGTGTTAATTTACTTATGTTTTCTGAACACATCAACAATAAAAAGGAAAAGCATCTTTCACTGTCTCTGTTAGAAAGTACAACTTGTCATTTTTGAAGTGTTTTAGTAAACTCCTGGACCTTCACAACTGCTTTGTCAGGAAGGAGCTGGTAGGTTTGAAACGACCTGGTGGTGAGCAGTCCAGTGCTTGTCCTACAGCACCACACCAGGGCTCCACTAGATATGGAAATAATTAGTCATTACACAAAGTTGTCTTAAGATTGAAGAAATGTACAATCAGATCTTTAGGAGTATGCATTAATAGCACTTAAATGTGCTAAGAATCTAAAAACATTGAAAATTTGACCACATAAATTTCCCCCAATAACCTTGTGTACGTATATAGCGTATCTAATTTGTCAGATCTGATTTTTAAAAATTAAGAGATCAAAAACTTAAGTTCAATGAGTGAATTATAATCAAATTTCTGAGAGCTGTAGTCAAAAAGACTATTAAATACTCTTCTGAGAATTTATATTGTTTTATGTGATTTGATCTTCCAACAGTCTTTATACCCTTGTATTCACTTTCCCAAGTTCTTGACACTGTACATGTAAATCAATCCAGATTTCAAATCAATGGCAACTGTTAGGAAATTAAGGTGCAACTAAAAGATACATTTTTTACTTGGTAACATCAATAGTACACGTTTAACTCTTCATTCACCTTGCCACAGAAATCCAATTTTGGAAATTGATCCAACACAAGTGTTTGTAATAGACGTGAAAACTACAAATATAAAGGTCTGGGCACGGAGGCGGAAGGCGGACAGCGCTGGTCCTCCCTCTTGTTAACTCCTGTGCAGGTGAGGAGACTGAGCTGGAATTCAGCACACGGGTTTCCTGGTGCAGCATGAAGAACACCTAGCTACCCGCAGGGCTGGAGCGCGAATTCACGTCCTTTGGGACAATCGTGGGGACCTAGCCTTGGCGTCTGTCCGTTTCTAAGTTGTTTCTGGTGATGCTGTGGTCTATGCTGCTAACCCAAAGGCTGGCAGTTCAAACCCACCAGCCTTCCTCGGAGAAAGAGGAGATTTTTCTACCTCCCTAAAGACTTACAGTCTCGGGGATCCTACTTAGGATCCCTATGAGTCGGAATTGACTGGAAGGCTTTGGATTTGGAGTTGGCTTTACACAACAAGCAGGTATGGATTGCATCATTGAAGTGGTTACTGTTTTAACTGAAATTTTAGCAAGGCTGGACGGTGCGGCGGCGGCGGCTTCTGCTCGGCATCCCTTTTAGGGGCCCCTCAGCCTCCCCTCAGCCCAGGCTCTCCGGTCGGTCTTCCCAGAGGGCCGCACCCTAGGGTGGGGGGCGCCAGGTGCGGGCCTTTTGAATGGGGTGTCAGCCCTGGTTCCACTCCCTCGTCTCATAGAGGTGCGGCCTGGGACTCAACGTCTCAGTTGACCCCCTCACTCCTCCCGAGAGGCTCGGGGAGAGTTGGGATGTTCATCTCGGGTTCACTGCCGGGACGTCTCTGGGAAGAGGAGTCAGGAGTGACGGCGCCCTTCAGCGAGGCTGGGGCTTGGGGGTCACCTGACTTTAGAGCTCATCTGAAGAACAGCTTTGATATATTAAACACTAAAGCTCAGTCCTGCATTGTTTACACTGGAGTACAGTTTACTGCCCGGGGACCGTGTCGTTGAGCACCCCCTTGTCTGAGGGCAAGGACCCCAAGTTCACCACCACCCCTCAACAACAGGTTTCCGGCGGTTCCGGCTGAAAGGGGTGTGAGGGGGTGGGGCTTGGCCCGTCGAAGCCGCTGATTGGACGCGGGACTGACCGGAAGTGCTGCGGATTGGGCGGACACTTCCCACCTTCGGTTCACAGCTGCTAGCGCCAAGCTGGGAGGCGGCAGACGGTAGACGCTCGGTCCTGAGGAGCGGGGCTCCAGCGGAGGTTTCACCTGCAGCAGGTGGGCTGGGCAACCTCATGTAGGGTCTCCAGGTGCGGGGCTCCGGCGGTAGGGACTCTGCTCCTCTGTGGAAACGCCGCGAAGTGAGGCCGGCCTGAGGGACAAGGGTCACCAACAGGATGAGGCCTGGTGTGGGCGTCCGAGCCTCGCCCGGCGGCGCCTGACTGGGCCGGGTTTCCAGGGCGGCCCGGGTGGACGAGCGTGGTGTGTTCACTCCACAGAGGCTGTGGGGGAGCTGCGGGCCGCCCTCGGTGACGGTTTGAAGCCCGTGGGGCAGCGTCGTGGGCTGGTGTCGCTCGGTCGCTGAACGGGAGCACCGACAGTCCGTGGGTCCGACCCTGGAGGGTGCCGGGCTGCGGAAGCGCCTTCTAGAACCATCCACGGGCTGGCTCGGGCAACTAGGCGGGCAGAGTGACCACGGGGACCCCGGCCTTGACGGCTCTGCCGGCGGGCAGGTGGGCGGGGGTCCTGGTGCTGGTGGGGGCCCTGGTGGTGGTG
>NW_006408756.1:4386987-4390823 GCF_000296735.1 Chrysochloris asiatica
GTGACCTGTGAGTGTCCCCCAGATGACTGCCTGGCTTTCTCCTTCCTTTCCCGGGTCTTTGTGTTGTGTGGTCGGCCGGCCGTGTGCTGAGGGTCGAGTCCTGATGGCGGTGTCATTTCCCTGGACTTGCCTCCCCCCCCCCCACACACACACACACACTGCGGAGTCTCCACATGAAACGGGAAATCTCTGTTAACGACTCACATTCAGCTTTGAAGGAATAAAAAGATGCTGACTTAGTTGTTTGTAGTAATTCCGTTGTTTATAACCTTAGTCTTTATTTGCCTACGTATGCCTTGGAAACCCTGTACAGGGTCGCTATGGGTCGGAACCGACTCGAGGGCACTTAACAACAACATGCACAGCTATATGAAGCCCTGGTATGTATGGCGCTGGAGGATAAGCACTACAGTGCGAATTGCAAGTCGGGGCTTCAAACCCACCAGCTGCTCCTTGGAAACTCCACAGGGTTTCTGTGAGAGGGAACCAACTCCACAGCACTTCACAACAGCACAAACACATAGATACATTCTCACTGGCTCTCTGATTTGGGGGTCCCCTCCCCCACAACCAGTCTTTCAATAAGTAGCCCTGGGCTCACAGCCTGCTCTTGGCTACTTGACATGCACCACAGCCCACACTTTTGTTGAAAATGTGTTATTCCTATGCTGGAGTGCCTACCTAGCTCTGTTGCATGGATCTTCAGAGTGATATTTCAAGTTGTATACCAATGATATGGGGGGTGGGGGGTGGAATAACTCACTTTTGTTTCCTTCTAGTTAGATTTTCCTTGGTATTTGCAAAACTTAGACTTCTTTGATATTGTAGTGGGCAGTTATACTTTTCTATTCTGTTGTGATTCATTCAGCCCAGGAGTGAAAGGAGGTAGTGAGTAACCAGGTTCTTGGCTTTCTCGTGTGTGTGTGTGTGTGTGTTGTGTGTGTTGTGTGTGTTGTGTGTGTGTGTGTTGTGTGTGTTGTGTGTGTGTGTTGTGTGTGTTGTGTGTGTTGTGTGTGTTGTGTGTGTGTGTGTGTGTCCCTTAGTCTTTTTATCTTCCTTTGTGTGCGTACTAAGTATTTTTCCTTTTTCTTACACATTAGTGACAAACTGGGCTAGGAACTGTGAATTCTTCCTGGTGTGACACTGTAGGATCAGCACTGGCCTGGGAACCACACGATTGGCCATTTAAACCTACCAAATGCTCCTCAGAAACCCTATACAGGGTTGCTATGAGTTAGAACCAACTACAGCACTTAACAGCAGAACAACAAAGCTAGAAACTAAAATGTCTACTTAGTTTAAATGTGCCTTTTGGCCATGTAACTTTTTATTTATGTATTTATTATTGGGATTTTTGTTTCTACTTCAACATTTTGTTTAATCTCAGTAATTTCTTCTCCCCTCACTGTAACAACAGTTATCCTGCTTCCACTCTGTTGCTTCCTTTTTACATCATATTTTTCACTGATAAACAAAACAAAAATACTTGATATGCTTAAACACAACAAAAAAATACATCTTCATTTAAATGTCCAGTCTTTCTCAGTCCATGGGCCTAAAGTCCTCAACTGCTCTCATTGTGCCATTGCCTCTGTCACTGTCTCTGCTGTCACCACTTTACTGGGTAGGATCCCACACTCCACTCAAACGCTTCCTTCTTGATGATCCTGGGGTCGTCTGGTTTTTTGTTTTTGTTTTTTAATGAAAGATTAATTACTTCCCCCATTTAATTACACATCTTCTACCATTACAACTGTGGCAATCACAACCGTGCTAACAGTTACTCACAATGGAATCATAAAACCCTGTCAGCATCATCTCCCATCCCCTTTCACGAGATCCACCCAGAAAAGAGGAAAACTATTAAATGGGGATTCTGCCTTCACCCTCCTCATTCTGACACTAAGCACACTCATGAAAAGCTAGTAAGCCAGCCACTTTGTGCGTTTAAAGCCTTCCCATTTTTGATAGCCAGTGTCTACATTGCCCATCCCTGTCAACTTAGTGCCCTGAGGAAACAAGCTTGATCCTTGATATGAAGAATTCTTAAATTTTGATTGGAATTTTGACAACTGCATCTATAAACAAAGATCCAGTTCATCAGATTATTGCAATTTATACTTGCTCACAGTATCAAACTTCTTTATTTTCATCTGGTCAAGTTCTGATCAACCAGGCATCCAAGCTAGGTCAAATGCCTCCCCACACTGCATGCCAGCTAGCCACTTCATACTGACCTCTAGCCCCCAGTGGCTAGGTCAGCGTCCATGGGCTTGGGAGTTCACACATCTCCCTAAATGACCAGCCAGCCCATTCTTTTCTCTCTCATCTAGAGGTCAATCTGTGTCAATGGGACATGGCCAAACTCAGCCCATGTCTTCATTGCTGCATTTCCCCCACTTCCACTCACAAGTAAACCAAGGCAATCACCAGCAAGCATACTAGATTGATCAAGGATTTCCTTTGAGTTTCAGCCATAGAAGGGGGTGTTCCCGGATGGCCCGACTTTTCTTGCCTTGATGGCTCCAAGGTAAACAGCTTGCTTGATAGTCTAACATCCAAACAGTGTTCTTTCTTTCTGTTGGTCTCTCTTTCAGAAAGTACTTTCTGTTTTCTGACTATTCAGGGTTGGTCTGCATGTCTTTGCTGGTAGAAATGTCCCACCTCAAAAGGTTCTGGGTGAGGCTCAGGATTCAACCTTAAGGTCTCATACTCCACAAAGGTTTAACAAGAAAGCTATTTCTCTGGGCAAATTCTAATTTCCCTTTAGCTAACCCAGTCAGTTATAGGCTGAAGACAGGCTCATAAACTTTCTGTAATCTTAATTCCCAGTATTCATTTCTATCACACTTAAAAGTCTATTTTACAGTAGTAGTCAGGGAAAACCAGTATCCAAAAGACAGTCAAGCCCCTAAACATATTTTCCCCGCCTTTTTCTATTCAAATTCTTTCTCCATTCCTGTATCACAGAGCACTGTTGTTCCATTACTGTTTACCTTGATTCCATTTAGCCTATGGATACCCCCCTAACTCTTTCCCTATCTTCATTGTTCATCTATCCCTCCCCCTTCTTGCATATTGCCCTCCTCCTCTTTGTAGATTGCCCTCCCTCTCAAGCTAGCTATCATGTTTCTACCCCCTGTGGTGTGAATTACTCTTCCCTCCCATCCCTGGTAACCCTCAATTTTTTGTTTCTTTTAGTATGGAAATCTTTTGTTAAACTTTTACAGTTATGATTTCATGCAATATTTGACCTTTTGTGATTGACTAATTTCAAAGCACTTAATGTCTCAAGGTTCATCCATGTTATGAGTGTTTTGCAGCTTTGTTATTCTTCAAGGTTGCATAGTATTCCATTGTTTGTATGTACCAAAGTTTGCTTATCCATTCTCCCATTGATGGGCACTTAGGCTTTTCCCTTCTTTTTGCTATTGTGTATAGTGTTGCGATGAACATTAGTGTGCATATATCTACTCATGTTCTGGCTTGTATGTCTTGTGGACATATACCAAGTAGAGGAATTGCTGGACTCTATGGTATTTCTATTTCCAACTTTCTGAGGAATTGCTGTATTATTTTCCAGAATGGTTGTACCATTTTACAGTTCCACCAACAATGTAGGAGAGTCCCAGTCTCTCCACACCCTTGCCAGCATTTGTTGTATCATTTGTTGTATTTTGTTTTTTGAACTTTGCTATTAAAGCTGGTGCAAGATAATGTTGTTTTGATTTGTATTTCTCTAATGGCTAATGATCGTGAACATTTCTTATGTTTGTTGGGTAGCAGAATTTCTTCCTTTGTGAAGTGTCTGTTTATGTCCTGTGCCCATTTTTTTT
>NW_006408756.1:4391278-4392876 GCF_000296735.1 Chrysochloris asiatica
CTTGAGTCCACTGATGCTGCCACTTGGCCAATCCATCTTGTTGGGGGTCTTCCTCTTTTTCTCTGACCTGACACCTTACCAAACATGATATCCTTCTCCAGCGACTGGTCCCTTCTGACAATATGTCCAAAGTATGAGAGACGAAGTTTGTGCATCTTGACCTCTAAGGAGCACTCTGGCTGCACCACTTCCAAAATGGATCTGTTGGTTCTTTTGGTAGCCCATGGCATTTTCAATACTCTCTTCCAACACCGCAACTCAAAGGCATCAATTCTTCTACAGTCTTCCTTATTCACTGTTCAACTTTCACATGCATGTGAGGTTATTGAAAATACCATGGCTTGGGTCAGGTGCACCTTAGTCCTCAAGCTGACATCTTTGCTCCTACAGTTACCTTTAAATTTTAGTAGTTAGTCCCTTGTCTATGCCATTGCAAAAAAAAAAAAATGTTCCCAGTCTGTGGGCTCCCTTTTTACATCTTTTGATGCACATAGGTTTCTAATTTTTATTATGTCCCAGTCATCTATTTTGTCCTCTCTTGTTTGTGTGTGTGTTTTTTGCCATTCTTTATAGTCTGTGTATGCCATGTAATAGAGCCCTTAGTTTGTCCCTATTTTTCATTGATGATCTTTATATAGTTCTAAGATGTACATTTAGGCCTTTATTCCATGTGGAGTTAGTTTTTATATATGGTATGCGATATGGATCTTGTTTCATTCTTTTGCGAGTCATTTTCCAATTTTGCCAGCACCGTTTGTTGAAGAGACTGTCACTTCCCCATTTATTGTATTTTGGCCCTTTGTCAAAGATCAGTTGACTATGTGGATGTATTTATTTTGGGTTCTCAATTCTGTTCCACTGATAAATATGTACCTTTCATTGTACCATCATCAGGCTATTTTGACCACTGTGGCTTTGCAATCAGGGAGTGAGAAGCCTCCTTGATTTTGTGTAAGTGTTTTAAATCAGGGAGTGAACGGCCTCCAACTTTGTTCTTATTAAGAAGTGCTTTGATCATCTGAGGTCTCTTTCCTTTCCGTATAAGTCGTGATCATTTTATCGGTCTCTTTAAAGAATGCTGTTGGAATCTGGATTGGGATTGCATTATATCTGTAGATTGCTTTGGGTGGTATTGACATTTTCACAATGTTAAATCATCCTATCCATGAGCATGGCATATTCTTCCATTTTTTAAAATCTCTTTTGATTTCTTGAAGTAATGTTTTGTAGTTCTCTCTGTATAAGTCTTTTGTTTCTCTGATTAGATTTATTCCTTATATTCATAATGTTTCTCTGATTAGATTTTTTCCTAATATTTCATCCTTTGGGTGGCTATTGTAAATGTTACTGTTCTCCTAATTTCCTTTTTCAGAGCTGTCTTTATTAGCATAGAGGAATCTAACTGACTTTTGTGTATTGATCTTGTACCCTGCCACTTTGCTGAATCTTCCAATGAGTTCCAATCATTTTTCTTTGCTGAGTCTTTAGGATTTTTCTATGTATAGAGTTGTATCATGTACCAATAGAGTTTTCCTTTCTTCGTTCCTTCATTCCTTCATTCATTTATTTTTTCTGACCCTGTAAAGTCCAGTGCTGAT
>NW_006408756.1:4393586-4394089 GCF_000296735.1 Chrysochloris asiatica
CTTCTTAGTCCATGAATCTAGAGTCCTCAGCCGCTCCCCCTCTCCATGCCCACATCTCTGCCTCCATCTCTGGTGCTGCTGCTTCTCTGGATAAGGTCTTGCATTCTGCTTGTGTGCTTCTCTCTTGATGGTCCTAGGGTCCTCTGTTTCTGGACTGTAAGCTTAACCACTCCCCTTTTTTTGTTACAAAATTTCTACGTTTACGATTGTGACAGTTGCAATTAGTCATAAGAGTTATTCACTATTGAATCTTACGAATCTTATCCCCATCTCTTTTCACCAAACCCCTCTAGACAAGATGACAGTTATTCAGTGGGGACTCTTTCTTTCCCCCCATACTCTTAAACTAAACTCCCTCTTGAAACCTTGTAAGCCAGACACCTCATGCCTGTATTGCCCCCTCATTTTAGGTAGCCATTGTCTAAGTTGCCTGTCCCTATCTACCCTGTGTACAGAGGGGATAGCATTAATACTTGATGTGAAGACTTTTTCCCTCTCTGTTG
>NW_006408756.1:4419344-4419850 GCF_000296735.1 Chrysochloris asiatica
ACATGGTCTATTCTGGAGAATGTTCCATGTGCACTGGAAAAGAACGTGTAATGTGCAGTTGTTGGGTTGAATGCTCTGTACACATATATGAGGTCCAGTTGGCTAATTATGTTGTTTAGTTCTTCTGTGTCTTTGTCAAGATTCTTTCTGGTTGCTCTATCCTTTTTTGAGAACAGTGTATTAAAATCACCCACTATTCTTGTATATTCATCTATTACTTTCTTCAAATCTATTAGAGTTTGTCTTATATATTTTGGAGCTCTTTCAATGGGAGCATAGATATTTATTATAGTTATTTCATCTTGTTCAATTGTTCCTTTAATCATGAGATAATGTCCATCTTTATCTGTTATGCTGTTTTTTGCCTTAAAGTTTATTTTATCAAAGATTAGTACTGTCCTTCCTGTTCGTTTTTTTTATTGCAATTAGCTTGGTATATTTTTTTTCCATCCTTTGACTTTTAATCTGTTTTTGTCTCTGTGTGTGAGATGTGTCTCTTGCAGACA
>NW_006408757.1:0-3806 GCF_000296735.1 Chrysochloris asiatica
GCTTTAGGAAAATATCACATTTATCTGTGGATTTTCAAAGGCTCCAGTGTATTAATTTAATATATATACCTGAATATTAAGATGAAAGCAATTTTCCATTAACTGCCAGTGGCCTCATTTGTTACACTCAGCCCTAGAGGGCCTCGAACCTCTGACTAGTCTTACACGGTCTGCAACATAAACTACCACATAATTCACAATAAATCATTAAAAAAAAAGATTAAAAGAGAGAACCCACACACTGGGAATATATTGTTGGCAATGACATACATAGAAGACTACTCTAAAATTTATAGAAAACATCTCAACAAGAAAAAGACACAGAATCCAATTTAAAATGGGCAGAGGACGTGAACAGACAGTTCACCAAAGAAGACATTCAGGTGGTCAACAAATAAAAGAAGAAATGCTCACAGTCATCAACCATTGTTGTTTAGTGCCATGGAGTCAGTTCCAACTCATAGCGACCCTTATAGGCTTTCCAAGGAGTGACTGGTGGGTTTGAACCACTGATCTTGCATTTCAAACTGACGTTGCAGTCCAGTACTTATCCTACAGCTCCTCACTAGAACTCCATTAACCATTGTTGTTGAGTGCCGTTGAGTCGATTCCGACCCATAGTGACCCTGTATAGGGTTTCTGAGGAGCAGCTGGTGAGCTTGAACTGCCGATCTTGCAGTTCAAATGGCTTTGCAGTCTGGCACATTAACCTACAGTGCCGCACCAGGACTCCCTATTAACCATTGTTGTTGTTGTTGTTAAGTGCCGTTGAGTCGATTCAACCCACAGCGACCCTGTATAGGGTTTCCAAGGAGCAGCTGGTGAGCTTGAACCACCAACTTTGCAGTTCAAACGACTTTGCAGTCTGACGCATTATCCCACAGCGCCACACGAGAGATGCAAATCAAAACAACAATGAGATATCATCTCACCCCATTATTAATAACAAAGTTGAAAAAAAATAGGAAACAAATGTTGGTGAAGGTGTGGAGAGACTGGGACCCTCCTATACTGTAAAATGGGGCAATTGCTGTGGAAAACAGTATGGCACTTCCTCAAAAATTTGGAAATGTAAATACCATATCACCCATCAATCACTCTACTTACTATGTATCCTCAAGAAACAAGATCCATGACACAAATACATACATGTACACCCATGTTTATTGCAGCACTATTCACATTAGCAAAAAATATGTAAAAGACTTAAATGCTCATCAGTGTTTAAGCAAACTTTGATATATACACATTATATAATACTAAAGATTGACAATAAATCTGCAGATCACCTCATAACACAAATGAACATGGAGAGTAGTACGCTGAGTAAAATTAATTAATCACAAAAGTAACAATATTGTATGAGATCACTATTGTAAAAAGTCAAAATAAGGTTTTCATGCTAAAAGAAACATTTTTTGGTCACCAGGGATGGGAGGGAAGGAGGAATATTTCACTGGCTAGATGGTTGTTAGGTGCTGACGAGTCATTTCTGACTCATAGCGTCACAGTATAGGGTTTCCAAGGAGTGAGTGGTGAGTTTGAACCGCCGACCCTGTGATTCAAACCGACCTTGCAGTCCTGCACTTATCTTACAGCACCACACCAGGACGGGATGGTAAACATGTGTTAACTTCAGTGATTAGTGAAGGCAATATACAACAAGAGGAAGGTTGGCAAAAGAATGATGACGGCAGTGGAAGACACGGGGGAGTGCAAGAGTTAAAAGGAATAGAGATAAATACTGTTACATACACAGCACTGCAATAACAATGATCTGCGGGTATATCATGAACAGATACACAGACATAGTCATGGGGAGACCACCAGTCTCACCCTGGCCATTAGTTCTGTCTTGTTTTGTTTGTAATGAATTTAAGCTTCTGTTCCACATTTCTCTCATTCTATCAGGATTCATTTATTATGGCCCAGGCCAGAGGTACCATCAAGTTCTTTTGGGTTGGGGGTAGATGAGGCCATGGTTCTTGTAGATTGTCAGTCCTATAGAGTAGTTTCCACCACTCATCTGTCAGTTTGTTGTACTGTAGTGGCTTGTGAGTTGTTGTGATTCTGGAATCTATGCCACGGGTATTTTAAATACAAGCAGGGTCACCCATGGTGGAAAGGTTTCAGATGAGCTTCCAGACAAACATAGACTAGGAAGAAGGAGTGACGAACAACTTTCGAATATTTAGTCACTGAAAACCTTACAATTAACAGAGAAACACTGTCAGATATAGTGCCAGAAAATGAGCCCCTCAGATTGGAAAGCACTCAAAATGTGACTGGGAAAAGCTGCCTCCTCAAAGTAGAGTTGACCATGCTGACACGATTGGAGTAAAGCCCGTGGGAGTAAAACTCCACGGGCTTTACTCATGGGGCACAACTCAAAATGATGAGAAACAGTGGTAAACATCTATTAATAATTGGAACATGAAATGCATGAAGTATGAATCTAGGTAAATTGGAAATTGTCATAAATGAAAGGGAACGCATAAACATTGATATCTTAGGCATTATTAGTAAGCTGAAATGGACGGGTATTGGCCATTTTGTATCTGACAACTGCATGGTTTACTATGCTGGGAATGACAAATTGAAGAGGAATGGTGTTGCATTCATTGTCAAAAAGAACATATCCAGATCAGTCATGAGGTACAACGCTGTTTGTGATAGGATAATATCCATACATCTACAGGGAAGACCAGTTAATACTATTATTATTCAAATTTATGCACCAAACACTAAAGCCAGTGAGGATGAAATAGAAGAATTCTACCAACTTCTTCCATCTGAAATTGATCAAACATGCAATAAAGATCATTACTGGTAATTGGAATGCATAGGTTGGGAGCAAAGGATCAGTAGTTGGAAAATATGACCTTGGTGATAGAAATGATGCCAGAGATCACATTATAAAACTAGGAGAAATCAATGATTTGTTTGTTACAAATACCTTCTTTAGACAGCATAAGAGAAGATTATACACATGAACCTCACCATACGGAATACACAGAAATTAAATTAACTACATCTGCGGAGAGAAATGATGGAAAAGTTCTATATCATCAGTCAAAACAAGGCTAGGGGCAGATTGTGGAACACACCATCAATTGTTGTTGTTAGGTGCCATCAAGTCGGTACTGACCCATAGCGACCTTATTATGCACAGCAGAACGAAACACTGCCCGATCCTGGGCCAACCTCACTACTGTTACCACACTTGAGTCCATCGATGCTGCCACTTGGCCAATCCATCTTGTTGGAGGTCTTCCTCTTTTTCTCTGACCCTTCACCTTTCCAAACATGATATCCTTCTCTAGTGACTGGTCCCTCCTGACAATATGTCCGAAGTATGAGAGACGAAGTTTGGCCATCTTGGCCTCCAAGGAACACTCTCGCTGCCCTTCTTCCAAAACGGACCAATTGGTTCTTTTGGCAGCCCATGGCACCTTCAGTATTCTCCTCCAACACCATAATTCTAAAGCATCAATTCTTCTATGGTCTTCCTTAGTTACTGTCCAGCTTTCACAGGCATATGAGGTAATTGAAAATACCATGGCTTGGGTCAGGCATACTTTAGTCTTCAAGCTGACATCTTTGCTATTCAACACTTTTAAAAGGTCTTGTGCAGCAGATTTGCCTAATGCAATACATCGTTTGATTTCTTGACTGCTGCTTTCCTTGAGTGTTGATAGTTGATCAAGAAGAATGAAGTCCTTGACAACTTCAATCTTTTCCCCATTGATAAGAATGTTGTTTATTGGTCCAGTGATGAGGATTTTTGTTTTCTTTACATTGAGATG
>NW_006408757.1:36526-52497 GCF_000296735.1 Chrysochloris asiatica
ATAATAATAGCAAAAAACAAGAGGGGGAGAAGCCAACAAGAAGATAGAAGTTTAAAAAAAAAGGGGGGGGGGACAAAAACTACGGAGGGGAGAAAAGAAAAAGAGGATAGTAAACAAAAATAAGAAAAAGGAAGGTAAAATAGAAAAGAGAAACAAAAAAAAAAACTAAAAAGGAAACTAGGAACAAAACAATAAGAATTGAAAGAAAAGTACAAAATTAAGAGGGGGGCAGCACACTCAGATAGTGCTCAAGGAAGCAGGGGTAGCAGGACACCTGGTATGGGTTAGTGCATTCTGGAAGCAGAGGTCACAGGGTAGGTGCTTATTTTGGATACATTTTCTATCAGCCCAGGGGGCAGCTGGGACAGGTCTCCTGTCCAGCACTGCACATTGTGCTGCCCCAGGGAGGTGGAGAGCATGGCAGGTGGTGCCAGATCCACAAGCTTGGGCCTTCAGTCTCAGGCAGAGCATGAGCTGTGCAAGGGGGTCTGTCATTGGCTATCAGGTGGCTGAGGCTGAAGACTGGCCACATTTCTGGTTACCCAGAAACTGTAGGCAACGAGGGGATAATTGAACCTTTCTGGTTTCCAGTCAGCTATGTATGTTAGCGTGGTCCTGAGTGAATGAAGATGATTGTCAGGTTGCTGCCCATTTTGAAACACTATTGCAAAAGTTCAAAATGAGCACTGCATTTGTCACAGGCCAGCTAACAATTTTGTTCCGTTTGTTGCCTTGTCATTTCTGTTCAACTTTTCTTAGTCAGGATCCAATTCATTTTCTAGCCTTTCCTCTAAAGCTCAGGGTTCCAGGATTATCATCTGTATCTGCTTCATTTGATTTGATTCATTTGATTCATTCTTTCATGTAGAGGGGCTGGGTAGCCTGTCTGCCTTTTGCATTTTCTAATTCAATTAATTCTTCAATTCCAGCATTTCTTTTGGATCTTTTTGCTGTTGGTTTCAATCTCCTTAGTTTCTCCATTAGTTTGTTTCCAATGTGTTCCTTCCTTTGAATGTATTTAACACAGTTGCCTACCAGTATATATTTTTTTAAGTTTTTATTGTGAGTTATTTGGGTTTGCATGGGAGAACATCAGTTTTACATTCATCCTATTGTATTTCATTTCATTGCAATGATTACGATCCCCTCCATGCATCATCAAATAACCAAAAGGTACACCCCACAGGCCTGCCCCCCGGCTGTAAGCACACAGCCCCTCTCCCTCCTGAGTCCAATGTCCCCAGCCGCTCCATCTGTCCATGTCATTGTCTCTGTCTCCAATTCTGGCATCACTGCTTCTCTGGGTAGGGTCCCACACTCCGTTCTTCTCATTTGATGGTCCCAGGGACCTCTGCTCCTGGACTGAAAAATTAATCACTCCCCTCCTTTTGTTAAAAAACATCAAAAACATCTACCTTTACATTTCTGACTCTCACAGTCAGTCCTGATGGCAATTATTCACTATTGTACCACAAGAGTCTTATCCCCATCTCCTTTCATTAGCCCCATCCCAACAGATTGGAAACTGCGGGTCTATTTTTCCCATTAACTTGGCTACCATTGGAGAAATCTCTGCTTCATTATTTCTTTTGGTTGTGCCATCTTCTCCTATGATCTTGTATGTTTTATAATTTTTGTTGAATGTGAGACGTTTCAATATTTTACTGTGATAATCTGGAACTAAGGATTGTTTCCAGAAGTCATTTTTAAATAGTTTTATACTATCTTCTTTCCCTAAATTCCAATAGAGGACACTATGACCCTTTGGTTCTCCCAGAGCTGGCTCAATCACTCTGTGTTGAGGTTTGAGGTATTTTTGTGAGTAGCCCTGGTGATGCAATGGGTTAAGCACTGACCTAAGTGAAAGATCAATGGTTCAAGCCCACCAGCCACTTCATGGGTGACAGTGGGGGTGAGGCATGGCTTTTCCTGTCACTAAGCTCTGAACTTCGTCTCTTGTATTTCAGACATATTGTCAGGAGGGACCAGTTGCTGGAGAAGGACATCATGTTTGGTAAGGTGGAGGGTCAGAGAAAAAGAGGAAGACCCCCAGAGAGATTGATGCAGCGAAGTGGAAGCATCAATGGGCTCAAGTGTGGCAACAATTGTGAGGTTGGCCCAGGATTGGCAGTGTTTCATTTTGTTGTGTATCGGGTTGCTATGAGTTGGTACCGACTTGATGGCACCTAACCAGCTTCTCCTTGGAAACCCTATACAGGTTGCTATGGGTCGGAATTCACTCAATGGTACTTAACAACAACAAGCTCTGGTAGCATGTTGTTGTTGTTGTTGTTATGTGCCGTGGAGTCGGTTCCGACTCATAGCGACCCTGTACAGGGTTCCCGAGGCTGTACATCTTTATGGGAGCAGAAGCTCTGGTAGCATAGTGGGTATGAATTGGGCTGCTAATCTCAGGGACAGCAGTTTGAAACTACCAGCTGTTCCACAGGAGAAAATGAGGCTTACTGCTCCTGTAAAGATTAACAGCCTCGGGAACCCTGTACAGGGTTGCTATGGAGAGTGTGGGATGTAGCTTTCCCAAGGGGTAGTGTTTTGTGTCCTTACCATCTGGACGATCCTGAGCAGGCTCTCCCATGGTACCTGGTGGTTAGGTAGAGAGCCAGTTGGTTCCTGCTGGGTTGCCTGTTTGATGTACTTTTCTTGTCCTGGCCTACAGATGGGTCACCATGCAATTCTGTGGGTTGTTGTTAAGTACTGTTGAGTCAGTTCTGACTCACAGCGACCCTTAAAAGGGTTTCTGAGGAATAGCTGGTGAGCTTGAACCACTCACTTTGTGGCTCAAACCGACCTTGCAGTCCAGCTCATTAACCTACAGCACCACACCAGGACTCCCTTCTATGGGTTGGGTCTTCCCAATTCTAGTCTCAGCAAGACTCAACCTGCAGCGTTTTAGCTTCCCTGTGCTCAAAAATGCGTGCCTGGGCTTCTCTGCTCATGGATTCTCAAAGCTATCTGTACTTTATTAAGACTGCATGTTCCTGGATTTCAAATCCACATTATGCCAATATGCCACTGTCTTTTAGTTCTACTCTGAGAAGACACCCTCCACACTTTTGTCAGACCTTACAAAGGCTGTTTAGTAACTCTGAGCTGGTGTGTGTCCTCAATGTAGATGCTGTCCTGGGTTCTTGGGTCAGGATATGCCTGTCCACATCTTAAAATGACAGCAATGAGCTAAACTGGCAGGGAGGATGTCAGCAGCCAGCAAATCTCAGCCTTTCTGCTGTCCCTGCTTGTGGTCTCACATCTGTTCTCTAGTACTTCAACTCGTGTCCACAGCTCTGAAACATCCATCTGTTTTATTTTTGTTATTCATTGCCTTAGTTGTAGAGGGATGTGGCTGGGTATGCGTGTGTGAGGGCAACTGTTTACACTACCATGTTGCTTTTCTCTCCAGTCTCTATGGGATTTTACCCAGAGTATACTAAAGGATATCCTGCTCCCAGGGGTATACAGACATGCCAGTATAATACAGAAATGTTCTAAAGAGTAGGTATAAAGTTAATCATGGAAAAATTTTAAACCACATTCAGAATGTCTCTAAATAGGGCTACAATTTAAAAAATCTTGAGGACAACACTGCAAAGCTTTATGTGCATGAGACACTACCTACACCTAACAAATCCTTGCTCAGAACACTGGTTTACTCAAGATTACTCAGGATGTCTTTCATAAAGAAAGCTGTCATGCTAGAAAAGTAGATAAACTAAGTTCTGTGGAATGGTAAGAGACCAATGACAACTAGCCTCTGAAAAAGTTGAGCAGAAAATGGACTTCTGACACCAGGCAATCCTTTGGGAAGTTAGTTTCTAATAGTCAATTAAGATTCTGAAGGAGTTGACAAATGAAAAATTAAGAATATGGATGAATACACATTATAACATATGAATTTACTTCTATTTTGAAATGCAATCTTTGAAGTTTAATGTTTAAAGAACAAATCTCATTCATAATGAAATTGCAAATTAAAACCAAAATGAGTTATCACTTTTCACTTATCAGATTGGCAAAGTTCAAAACGTGTAACATATTGTTGGTGAAGGCATAGTCAAATAGGCATATTTCTTAATGGTGAACAATTATAGTTATAATGGAGAACAATTTAGCAATTGGTTCTGTACAATCTGCATGAGACTGTGAACCACAAGTTCAAACCCATCAGCTGCTCTTTGGAAATGCTATAAAGGAAAGGGTCACTATAAAATCTTTCTCAAGACAATGATGCAGCACTGGAAGCACTCACTCATCTATGCCAAGACATTTGGAAGATAGCTCCCTAGCCAATTGATTGGAAGAGATTCATTATTTGTGCTTATTCCAAAGACAGGTGACATAATGGAATGCAGAAATCATAGGACAATATCATTAATATCGTATGGAAGTAAAATTTTGCTAAAGTAATGAAAAAACAGCTGCGTAACTCCCAGAGGGACCGGAGGCCAGGAGAGCGGCGCCAAGCCTGAACCTGCGAGAGGCAGCCCCATCACGGTCCGGCCTCCGCCCCAGCCCGGTCAGCGTGGCCCGCCGGACTGTGAGGGCTGAGACCCGAATCCGGAACAAAAATAACATCAAAACGTGATGGCGACCATTGAGAAGGTACGGAGATGGGAGACGCGTTGGGGGACTGTGGGTGACACTTCTCTTCATATGTATCTTCAAGTGTGTTCCAATGGTGGACCCCCAGGAAGAGGACTGACACTGAGCAGGTGGTGGTGCAGTGAGATCTCACGGCCGGGATCTGTGGGGCAGGGGCGCCAGTCCCCGAGGGGTTAGTCCTCTCCATTCAGAAGGGTCTCTGCAAAAGGGCACTGAGGCCAGCCCTGGGGGCACCCCCCACCCTGAGGTGCCTGCCGGTGGATGGAGTCCCAGAAGAGTCTCAGCTGGGCCACGTGAGAGATCCTGGGGCATAACTGCGGGTGGCATTGATGAATAATCCCCCATGCTGACCATGAAGAGCCTGTTTCAGAATTGCAGGAGGCTGAGGATCCGGGAGTGAGAATAACCAGAAGAGCCCTCCAAGAAAAAAGCCTGAAGACAGAGCCCATCAGGAGGCTCCTTCCCAGGAGAGGCCTCCAGACAAATGTCCAGACCAGTCCCACAGTGCCAGTGCCAGATACCAGAGCTTCTGGGGGGAGGAAACAAGGCCCTGAGGGGACCCAGGACAAGCCCCCATGGGAAGGGAAGGTGAGCTGTGTTTCTTAGTAAAGTGAGGGCCTCCCTTGGCTGCCTCTACGTGCCAGTCACTTACCTGTGCCCTCAAAGTAGAAAGAGCTAGACCCAGGACCGGAGAGCAGCCTTATGCCTGCCCCTACCTAAGGCCCCAGCGCCCACCTTGCTCTCCATTGGCTTTCACACGGGTGCCCCAGCTGTGGGAAAGGCTTCCAGCTGAACTCTGACCTCTCCCAGAACCTGAGGATGTTGCACCAGAGGCCTTTCTGTGCCTCAAGTGCTGGGAGCAGTATGCTCAGTCTCCATGTCCTCACGCACCAGCAGACCGAAGCGTGTGCAGTTGGACAGCTCCTTCTACCCGGCGTGCAGCCGCAGCACCAGAGGACCGCACGGCTGAGAGCCGTCCTAGTGCATGGAGTGCTAGTAATGGCTCCACAACACCAGCGGACGCCTGACAGCCACTGCGTTCAGGGTCCTGGTGAGGCCCAGGCATGGGTAAGAGACTCCGTTGCCACACCTGTGTTACCACCTCGGGAGGGTGAGGGCAATTGGTGTTAGGCCTGCTGGTACAGCCTTCTTGAGCACTACAAGACTCACGGCAAGAACGTCCTCTAGAGTGCCCATCTCGCTGGTTAGCTGGGAACCAACATGGGCAAGAGGGCTTGTAGCTAGGCCGTGTGCCTCTCTAAAGTCGATCAACACAGGAGCCACATGGGGGTGGGAAGGGCCTGAACTAGCTGAAGTGAGCCAAGTTTTCTGGCACAGTCGTGCGAATCTCTGCCTGGAGAAGACCCAGAGCAAATGAGCCATTTATTGAGTGGCTCCAAGGGTTTTGACTAAGCTCTTGCTTCCTGACTCCATTGCCAGGCCTCTCTTACCAGGAACTAATGACTCAATTACTCTGTGCTATGCACTGTGATTTACAGGGATTTTCTCATTTAATCCTCATAGCATCTCTGTGTCATAGGTTTTCTCATCATCAGCATTTTACAGATGGAGACAGTACCAGCATTCAGACCCAGGTCTCGACTGTACCGTGGCTCGTGGTGGTACTCCATGGGTCAAGGCTACAAGTTTGACATGGCATCCACTTTTCTCAGTGGTAAATTATGTAAAACACATTTTATATTAAAATAAGCAGATATTCTAGGGAAAAAAACAAAACAGCTGCACCACTATTTTGGCAGGGAACCGCCAGAGGTTTAAGCCAGGACGTGGAACGGGGGATACCATTGCTGATGTATGTTGACTCAAAGCAGAGAACACCAGAAAGATGTTTACCTGTGTTTTACTTACTATGCAAAGGCTTTGATTGTGTGGATCATGACAAAGATATGGACAACGTTGCAGAGAATGAGTATTTCAGAACATTTCATTGTGCTCATGAGGAACCTGTACAAAGATCAAGAGGCAGTTGTTCAAGCAGAACAAGGAAACAGTGAGTGGCTTAAAATTAGGAAGGAGTACACCAGGGTTGTATTCTTTCACCATACTTATTCAATATGTACACTGAGCAAATAATTCCAGAAGCTGGATTATATGAAGAATGTGGCATCAGGATTGGAGGAAGACTCACTAATAACCTGCAATATGCAGATGATACAAGCTTGCTGAATGCAAAGAGGATTTAAAATACATATTGAAGATCAAAGACCACAGCCTTCAGTATGGGTTGCACCGCAATGTAAAGAAAACAAAAATCCTCACAACTGAACCAAATAAATAACATCAAGAATTGGAGAAAAGGTTGAAGTTGTCAAAGACTTCATTTTACTCGATCAACCATCAACACTCATGGAAGCAGCAGTCAAGAAATCAAACGACATATTGCATTAGGCAAATTTGCTGAACAAGACTTCTTGAAGGTGTTCAAGATCAAAGAGGTCAGTTTGAGGATTAAGGTGCACCTGACCAAAACCACGGTATGTTTAATAGCCTCATATGCATGTGTAAGTTGGGACAATGAATAAGGTACACCATAGAAGAACTGATGCATTTGAATCATGGTATTGGAGAATATTAAAAGTACCATGGACTGCCAAAAGAACAAACATGTGTGTTGGACATATGGCCATAATGCTCATTAGAAGCCAGGATGGCCACATTTCGTCTCTCATACATCACACATATTGTCAGGAGGGACTAATTCCTAGAGAAGGACATCATGCTTGGTAAAGTAGAGGGTCAGCGAAAAAAGAAAGGCCCCAAACGAGATGTACTGGCACAGTGGCAGCAGCAATGGGCACATGCATAGCAATCATTGTTAGGTTGTCACAGGACTGGGCAGTGTTTTGTTTTGTTGTGCATAAGGTTGCTATGAGTCAGTACCAGTCACAGGCACATAACAAGTCAGTACCGACTTGACAGCATTTACCAATAATAAAAATTATAAATATACCCTTTGATCCAACAACTCTATTTCTAGGTATTTATCCTTTAATCGCATGTATAAATATTTGTTACATTTTTAAAAAAGATCATGAACAGATAATTACAGTGCATCCATTTAATCAATTATGTGTTAAGTGCCGCTGAGTTGATTTCGACTCATAGCAACCCTGTGTAGGGTTTCTAAGGAGCAGCTGGTAGTTTTGAGCCACTGACCTTTATCATATAGCTGTGTGAAGGTAAAACGTACAGAACAGCCCACTATCATTTGTGTAAAGACATAAATATGTATACACACACACACAAAGCATTGCTACTAGGGTTCCGGTTCATACATGCAGGGGTTTATTCCAAACAAAGCATGTTTGGATGGCTGCAGGCAAGTTTTCTCCTAAGTAATACTCTCATTAGGTGGCTTCCTAGGAGATCTACTAGACCAATTAAATTCAAGGCAAAGAGGTCATTCCAGGAGGTTATGGTGACTGTTCTTTAATATTTCAGGGGCGTAATCTTGACAGATTTTCTTGAAGGAAAAAGGACAACCACAGGAGCTTATTATGAAGTTTAAAATAAAAAAAAAGCAAAACTACAATGGTGAGAAAAAGGCCAGGAAAGTTGTGCTGAGGAATCTTTTTCCATCACAACAGTGCACCTGCTCATTCTTCAAGGGTAGCAAGGACTGTCCTATGAGAATTTCATTGGGAAACCTTACCCCATCCACCCAACAGTCCTAATCTTGCCCCTTCAGACTTTTCTGTTCCCCAAACTCAAGAGAATATTTCATAGGTGCACAAGTTGAGTCCCTCAAGGATACCAACACTACTGCTTTCCATGGTGTAAGTCAGGGTGCAGAAAAGGGCTAGAGATGGAAACACTGCCTTCAGAAATGTATGGACCTAGATGGAGGGTATGTCAAGAAATAATAACTTCACATTTTGATATTTTTGTTCAATAAAGTTTTCTATAACTTTGTAGCAATACTTTATTTACCCTCATATGTATTTGTGTGTATATGAGGGGCTTCAAAAAATTTGTGGGAAAATTCCATTATCTTTTAATTCCATTTGTCCTTGAAATTCTTGAAGCACCCTCATGTATAAATATATATAAAATTTACAAATTAACTTTTATGTATATCTACTGTAGTGGATTTTCATTAGTGGTGTTGTTATAAGTGTCTTGAGCCAGTTCTGACTCAACAAGTGTTGTTGAGCCAGTTCTGACTCAACGAGTGGTTCAAACTCACCATCCACGCCTCAGAAACCACTGAGTCAGAACCGACTTCAAGGTACTTAACAACAAAATGGCAATAACAACCTCATATTATAAGAGTCCTGGTGTGGCACTATAGAATAAATATTCAACCACAAGGCTGGTTTGAACCACATGGTCAGTGGTTCAAATTCACCAGGCACTCCTTGGAAACCCTACACAAGGTAGCTATGAGTCAGAACCCACTTGACAGCATTTAACAACAAACTAAGAAGTTTCCATACACATCTGCCAATACTATCTCAATAAAAGAAAAATAATGGAAAAGAAAATACTTGAGAAAACTACCTTTAATTTTGTTATTTCCGAGTAAAATTAAGAATGGCCAAAGTAATTTTACAAAAACTTTTCTAGAAATAACATCATTCTATTAAGTTTACTGCATACGCCTAAAAGAAAAATATAATATCTGAGTGAAGAAATTCTAACCTAGTGCTCAGAAGACCAGAATGTATGTATTCTCTGGAGGTGGAACAGCTAAAGACAGAATTTACAAAACAAAAATTTGCTCTTCAATCTCCGTCTCCTGAAGTGATGCTCCCAATGAATCTTATTAGGGAAACACAAATTACCTCATTCTGTTTCACTTTAAAATGCTGTAAACATATGATATTCTTAAGTTTTATTAAGTTGCTTATACAAACTTAAAGTCATGAGCATGACTTCAGGGTCTGCACTTTTTATGTCAAGTGCTTTAACTAAGCAGTTTAGGGCTTCTTGTATTTTTCCACACTCTTTCAGTTCTTTTCCACGTGTTACAAGAGTCTCATACTCATCTTTTGCAGCCTCCACTTCCTCATCATGAGGAGAATCAACCAACTGTTTATCAGACAAAGGAGCAGGGTCACCAGTAGAGGTCTCCTGAGCTAGAGTATCATGCTTTGATGTAGTTAACCAACTGGACTTATTTTCAGAAGACAGCTTTTCTCCGGGAGGATCCTGTTCTGTGCACTCTACGCCTTCTCGACTGCTTTCCTCTGCTTCTTCTTCTGGGTAACCATCACTATCCTTTGCTTTGTTGCTGCTGTCAAGTGTTTCCTCCATATCCTCCACATGGTCTAAAATCACATTAATAAGTGACCTCCTAGAAGCCAGAGACCGTCTAGAGTTTATAGTCTTGTTTCCACTATCAACTATTTTAGGTGAAAAGAATCTTTGAGGTGGACTAATGTCATTTTTGGGAGTTGAAGCATCAAATTGTTTCAAAGATGAGAATGGAAATGGAGAAGTACTGGATGGATTTGTGCTCGAAATATGCTTAAAAGAATTATCTTCATCTTCACTATCTGAAACAATCCTTCTAGTTGTATTTCTGGTTTTCACATTAACTACTACTTCTTCAGGTTCATCTTTCTCAGGTTCATCTTTGCTGTGCACAAACTCTGCTCTAGAATTAGTCTCAGGAATACACAAGCTGTTTTCTTTCTCAGCATGCTCCAAAGACTTACTGAGAAGATTTTGCCCATTGTCTGCAGAGTCTTCCAGGAAAAGGTTGAAATCACATGCATACTGTGGTGAAGATGCTAAAGGTTCCTCTTCCAACTTTGCCTTATTTGTCTGAGCATCACACAGTGAACTATGGAATGCTAAGCCGAAAGACTGTGCTAAAAATGCTAATGGTTCCTCTTCTGACCGGACCTCATTTGCTTGAGCAACCTTCATAGCACTCTGGCACACTGACAAGTCATCAGCTATTTCAATAATGGAGGTATTCAATTCTGTATTTTTATTTGTTATAGGGTTAATGGACCTTTGATTACATAAAATTTCATCATCTTTTAGTAGATCTAGATTTGGCTCAAGATCACCTCTGGCTGATTTGTCAGGTAAATAGTTAAAACTTCCCAGAGGGTTCTCTTGCAATGACTCATTTTGTAGAGCCACTTGGTCAGTTGTAAAGCTTTTTGGCATTTCCAATAAAGAATCAATACAAATTTCTTCTACACCTCCATACCCTCTATATAAATTAGCTGCAAACTCAGCATCAAACTTATTTTCATATGTGTGCCAGTCACCATCCTCCACAACAGAAATGTTCATCTTTATATTGGAGTGATCTTGTTTTTCTCTCTCTTCAGCCAGATCATTAATGGTTACACTTGCCATTTGGAAACTGCTATCTTCTTCCTGGGTTTGATGAGTGAGTGTATAAGGTGAAGGCTGAAACTGTGGTTTATTTAATTCAGAGCATTTCTTCTTTGTTTGAGAAGGAAACACAGGTTCTTTCAGCAAGTCCCCTTCGTATACTGTTCTTTGTCTTTCCATCAGGAGCCCTGCATTTTGAGACTCTAATTCAACAAGGAATTGAGCTTTTTGAACCCTTTGTTGGATATATTGAGATTCTTCTATCATATCAAGCTCTTCTTTGACAGGTAGATCATGTGTGAATATCAAATCATGGTCTGAGATTCCAGCTATTCCCAAAGAATGCAGGTAGGCAATATGCTCATCCAGTTTCTTATCAGATCTTCTCTGAGCAGAATGCAAAAACTGAAGCTGCAGCTGTGTTGCAGAGTTCTGAAAATCCTCTATTGTAAAGAGCTCTCTTAATTCTTGTTTACTAAAATATCTGTAAGGGTTCTTCTTATCACCAGTAGTTTGTCTTATTAATGAGTCCTTGAAGACTTGTCTTCTGTATATTTTTTCCTCTACAGTCCCACAAGTGATTAACCTATAAACCACAACATTTTCTTTTTGTCCAATTCGGTAAACCCTATCCACAGCTTGAGCATCAGTTGCAGGGTTCCAGCTAGGGTCAAAAATGATGACTCTAGTTGCTGCGGTTAATGTTAAACCAACACCACCAACTTGCGTGGTAAGCAGGAATACGGAGTAATCTTTATTTTGCTGGAATAAATTGATTCTTTTTTCTCGTTCCAAAAGGTGAGTAATAGTGCCATCAATTCGCAATGTCTTAAAGTGCCTGTTCTTTAAGAGACGTTCAATAAAGTTTAGAATTTGTCTCGATTGAGAAAAAACAAGAGTTTGATGTCCTTCCTCCCTCAGTCTTGTAAGTAAGTCCATTAGGAAGATCATTTTTCCAGATTCTTCCATCAATGTATCATCAGTTATTTGATCAATATGGCCCACATCTGAAGATTTTCCCCCCTCATTTTCATTTTGAGAAGAGAATACGGGGCCCCCTAGATTCAGTAAATAACAAGCCCGTGCAGACAGTAACCTAGGATGATCACACAACTTCTTTAAGACACCTAGCTCAGCCAAAGGTGAGCGTGTTTCTATTAACAACTCCTTGATATGATCTAGAGATACAAATTTCCTGTATATTTCTTCTTGCAATGGTACAAGACGTACCCAAATAATTAAGTCATTTTTCCTGGAAAGGGAAGGCATTTCACAAATGGCATCAACATCTGGATTCTTTTCACTAAGTCTGATGTCTGGGTTGCTTGGCTTTTTCTTCTGTACCTCTTCTTTAGTCCTTCTGAGAAAGTAGGGTTGTATGATTGCCATTAAGTTTTCAGATATTTTAAATCCCAAGGCTTTTTCCCCTGGGGTAGCATCCTTCTCTCTTGCTTTAGTAATAGGATTTTCATACTCCATTTTAAAAGTTTTTAATGTCCCTAGTAGAGATCCTTGACAAGCAAAATCAAATAGGGACCACAGTTCTTGCAAATTATTCTGTATTGGTGTTCCTGTGAGGAGGATGCGATTCTTAGCAAGAATAGCACGAGCACATACTGCTGACTTAGTAGATGAGGTTTTTATTTTATGTGCCTCATCAAGGATAACATAGTCCCACACAAACTCTTGGCCATTCAAGCTTGAAAGCTGCTGCCAATTATTGATTAACATTTGGTATGTGGTGATAATGACACCGTTCCTTTGCTGAATCCGATTGAGGTTTCTGATACGTTCATCTTTGCTAGGACCATGAAAAGTTTTGACTCTCATTCCTGGAGTCCACTTGACAAATTCTTTTACCCATGTGGTAATAAGATTGGTTGGCATGATCAGCAGCACATGATTCACAAGTGCAGCATCAAACATACCAGAAAGAAAAGCGATGATTTGAATGGTCTTCCCTAATCCCATATCATCTGCCAAAATACCACCTTTTCTTCCATCCCTATAGAGGCTATAGAGGAAAGCTACACCTTCCTTTTGGTGCTCAAACAGTTGGTTGTGCAGTTCTCGATAAAGTAGCAGTCCACAGTTGCACACATCTGTGAATTCATCATCTCCAGGTTCTGTCAACTCCTCCAAGGCGTCTTGTATTTTTTTGATTCTGCTCATCACCTTTTCATTGGGAAAAATATCCTTTGCCAAATTGAAAAGTCTGAATGCTTCTTGCAGATCTCCATTCTTAGCAGCTTCTTTGGCCTCTTTCACATACCTATAAAAAGTTAAAAAAAAAAAAAACAACAACACAAAAAAACATAGAAGATTAGAATGAAAAGAAACAGATTGAACATTTACCCTGAGAGCCACGGAGTCTATTCTGGAATCCAAACTACAGTTCTGCTTTTAATATCCTCAATTCAAGATAGGAAAAATTAGCACAGAAGATGCCAAAGAAGCTGGCATCAGCTAACATTCACAAAAATAGCCAATAGACATTATCAGGAACACCCTCAGGCACTATTTATGGAAAATAATGTGCAAGGTTATTGACTCTACAGTATTTTAAATTGCTACTGATAACAATTGAGTGTGGCGCTGTGGGTCAATGCACCAGACTGCAAAGCTGTTTGAACTGTAAGATCGGCAGTTCAAGCTCACCAGCTGCTCCTCAGAAGTCCTATATAGGGTCGTTATGGGTTGGTATTGACTTGATGGCACTTAACAACAACTGATAACAAGCATGGTGGTGGTGGTTGTGTGGCATGGAGTCAGTTCCAGCTCACAGTGACCCTGAATAGGGATCCTGTAAATCTTTATGGGAGCAGAAAGTTTCATCTTTCTCCTGTGGAGCTACAGGTAGATTCAAACTACTGACCTTGAGATTATCAGCCCAGCTCATAATCCACGATGCTACCAGGGCTCCTTATAACAAGTATGAAGTAATATTTATTTGTAAAACAAATAAACCTATGTGTGTAACATGGAAACAGGAAAGATACATGGGAACTTATCAGACCTTAATTTTTCTGGACCTCTGTGATGCATGTGACACTACTGACCACTCCTCCTCTTAACATTTCCTCCTTCCACGAGATACCTATAGACTCTTAATATTCCTCCCACATCAAGGGCCATTTCTTCTCTTCCCCTTCCTGGACTCCTATTCTTCCTCCCAGAAGGCTTAGTCCTGGGTGCCCTTCCCATTCTTTATACTATTCTCTCCTTGAGCTTTCACAGAGCTATGTGCTGATGACATCCAACATAGGCTCTAGTTTAGACCCACATTTCCAAATGCCTACTAGAAATCTCTGATTGAAAAATCTCATATTTAATTTCAAATTCAGTCTGTTCCAAACTAAACTCATTATTCCCACACCTTAAAAGTTGTTTCTCAGTCTGTATGGTAATAAATGGCACAGCTATCTACATAACCACCCAACCTAGAAATCTAACAATTGTCTTTGACCCAAAGCCTTTGACCCTGCCCCTCTTTTTACTAACACACACAGAGGTACTTATCAAGTCCTAATTTTACTTCCCAAGTATAACCTGTCTCCTCTTCATCTATATCGCTATTACTGTGGTCCAAGTTACCACCATCTCTGGCCTGGATATTTACAACTCCCTACTCACTGGTCCCTTTTTCTGTTTTTCTTTTTGATACCTATTCATTAGCCTCTTGCTGTCTGTGCACCTCCATTCTGGTGACTAAAGGGGATGCCTGAGCGAATGGACACCCTACCCCCTCCCATGGAGAGTTCTACTAAGCATGTGCACAGATCTCCTCAAAACTTAAAGGGACAGTTTCCATTTAAAACGGCCACCACTCGTCTGTCAGTTTGTCATACTGTGGTGGCTTGTGAGTTGCTGTGATTCTGGAAGCTATGCCACCGGTATTTTAAATACCAGCAGTGTCAACGATGGTGGACAGGTTTCAGATGAGCTTCCAGACAAAGACATACTAGGAAGAAGGAGTGACGAACTACTTCCGAATATTTAGTCACTGAAAACCTTATGAACAGCAGAGAAACACTGTCAGATATAGTGACGGAAAATGAGCCCCTAAGGATGGAAGGCATTCAAAATGCGACTAGGGAAGAGATGCCTCCTCAAAGCAGAGTTGACCGTGAAAACACGAATGGAGTAAACCAGTAGGAGAAAAGCTGGCAGGACCTTCATTTGCTGATGGGGCACAACTAAAAATGAAGAGAAACAGCTGTAAACATACACTGAAAATCGGAACATGGAATGTATTAAGTATGAATCTGGAAAAATTGGAAGTTGTCAAAAATGAAATGGAATGCATAAATATTGGTATCTTAGGCATCGCTGAGCTGAAATGGACTGGTACTGGCCACTTTGAATCTGACAACCACATGGTTTACTATGCCGGGAATGACAAATTGAAGAGGAATGGTGTTGCATTCATTGTCAAAAAGAACATATCCAGATCAGTCATGAGGTACGACGCTGTTTGTGATAGGATAATATCCATGCACCTACAGGGAAGCCCAGTTAATAACACTATTATTCAAATTTACGTACCAACCGCTAAAGCCAGTGAGGACGAAATAGAAGAATTCTATCAATTTCTTAAATCTGAAATTGATCAAACATGCAATCAAGATGTACTGATCATTACTGGTGATTGGAATGCAGAGGGTAGGAGCAAAGAGGAAGGATCAGTAGTTGGAAAAAATGGCCTTGGTGATAGAAATGATGCTGAAGAACGCATGATAGAATTCTGCAAAACCAATGATTTGTTCATTTCAAATACTTTCTTTAGACAGCATAAGAGACGACTATACACATGGACCTCACCTTTCAGAATACATAGAAATCAAATTGACTACATCTGCGGAAAGAGACGATAGAAAAGCTCCATATCATCAGCGAAAACACGGCCAGGGTCAGAGTGAGGAACAGACCATCAATTACTCATGTGCAAATTCAAACTGAAGCTGAAGAAAATGAAAACAAGTCCACAAGAGCCAAAATATGACCTTGAATATATCCCACCTGAATTTAGAGATCAT
>NW_006408757.1:54022-75985 GCF_000296735.1 Chrysochloris asiatica
TGAAGAGCAAAGATGTCAGCTTAAGGTGTGTCTGACCCAAGTCATGGTATTTTCAATAAATTTATATGCATGTGAAAGCTGGACAGTGAATAAGGAAGACAGTAGAAGAATTGATGTTTTGAGTTATGGTGTTGGAGGAGAATACTGAAAGTGCCATGGGCTGCCAAAAGAACCAACTGGTCCATTTTGGAAGAAGTACAGCCAGAGTGTTCCTTGGAGGCCAACACGGCCAAACTTTGTCTCTCATACTTCGGACATATTGTCAGGAAGGACAAGTTGCTGGAGAAGGACATCATGTTTGATAAGGTGGAGGGTCAGAGAAAAAGAGGAAGCCCCCCAACGAGATGGATTGGCCAAGTGGCAGCATTGATGGACTCAAGTGTGGCAACAGTAGTTAGGTTGGCCCAGGATCGGGCAGTGTTTTGTTTGGCTGTGCATAAGGTCATTATGGGTCGGTACCAACTTGATGGCACCTAACAACAACAACAACACTCACTGGTCCCACCAGTCATCTATCAGTTTGTCACACAATGGTGCCTGCATGCTGGAATCTATGCCGCCAATATTTTAAATACCAGCAAGGTCACCCATAGTGGATAGGTTTCAGCAGAGTTTCCAGACTAAGAAAGACAAGGAAGAAGGAGAGGTGGTTTATTTCTGAATGTTTCGTCACAGAAACCTTATGAATAATAACAGAACACTCTCCGATATAGTGCTGGAAGATGAAAGCATAATGAAGAGTACCAGAAAATTGACAGGTATAGTACCACACTATGAGCACCTAAGGCTGCACGGCACTCAAAATAAAACTCAGGTAGAGTTGCCTTCTCAAAGTAGAGCTGACTGGTATAACACGAATGGAGTAACACTTTCGGGACCTTCATTTGTTGATGGGGCACAATCATACTGAGAAGCAGCAGCTGCAAATATCTATTAATAATCAGAACATGGAATGTATGAAGGAAAATTGGAAGCTGTCAAAAATGAAACAGAACACATAAAGATAGATATCCTTGGCATTAGTGAGCTGAAGTGGACTGTTATTGGCCATTTCTAATCTGTCAATCATATTGTTTACTCTGGTGGGGGCAACAAACTCAAGAGTAATGGCAAAGCCGATCATCAAAAAGTACATTTCAAGACACACTGTCTGTGATAGGATAATATCCACATACCTACAAAGGAGTCCTTGTATGGCGCTGTGGGTTAATGCACTGGACTGCAAAGTCAGTTTGAACTGCAGGGTCAGCAGTTCAAGCTCACCAGTAGCTCCTTGGAAACCCTATATAGAGTTGCTATGGGTTGGAATGGATTCAACGGCACTTAACAACAAGGAAGACCAGTTAATACCACTATTATTTAAATTTATACACCAACCACTAAAGTCAGTGATGATGAAATTGAACAAACATGCAATTAAGATGCACTGATAATTACTGGTGATTGGAATGAGAAGGTTGGAAACAAACAAGAAAGATCAGTAATTGGAAAATACAGCTTTGGTGATAGAAATGATGCTGGAGATAGAATGACAAAATTCTGCAAGACCAATCAATGGCTTTTTCATTGCAAATACCATTGTAAGCAATATCAAAGATATGAATACATATGAACCTCACCAGATGGAATACACAAGAATCAAACTGACTACAGTTGTGGGAAAAGCTCAGTATCATCAGCTAAAACAAAGCCAGTGGCCAAGTGTGGAACAGACCATCTACTGGTCATATGCAAGTGCAGGCTGAAGCAAAAAAAAAATTAAAACAAGTCCACGAGAGCCAAAATATGACCGCGGACATATCCCAACTGAATTTAGAGACCATCTCAAGAACAAATTTGATGCATTAGACACTACTGACGTACAACCAGAAGAGCTATGGGATGACATCAAGAACATCATACAGGAAGAAAGCAAAGAAAGAAAGAAAAAGAAAGAGAGAAAAGACTAAAATGGATGTTAGAATAGTCTCTGAAACTTGCTCTCCGGTGTAGAGATGCTAAAATAAATTGAAGAAATGAGGAAGTAAAAGAATTCAACAGAAAATTTCAAAGGGTAGTTTGAGAAGACAAAGTCAAGTATTATAAACTGAAGTTTGAAAATCAAAAGGGCAAAACACACTCAGCGTTTCTCAAGTTAAAAGAAGTGAAGAAAAAATTCAAGCCTCAACTTGCAATACTGAAGGATTGTGTGGGGAAAATATTGAATGATGCAGAAAGCATCAAAAGAAGACAGAAGGTATTTTTTTTAAAAGAAGACAGAAGGTATACACAGTCATGTGCCAAAAAGAAATGGTTGATGTTTAACCACTTCAAGAGGTAGCATATCATCAAGAACTGATGGTACTGAAGGAAGAAGTCCAAGCTGCATAGAAGGCATTGGTGAAAAACAAAGCTCCAGATACTGATGGAATATAAATTACAATCTTTCCACAAACTGACACAGCATTGAAGGTACTCCCTCACCTATGCCAAGAAACTTGGAAGAAAGCTACCTGGCCAATCGATTGGAAGAGATCATATTTGAGCTCATTCCAAAGAGAGGTGACCCAATAGAATGCGGAAATCAGTGAACAATACCATTAAGATCACATGCAAGTAAAATTTTGCTGAAGATAATTTAAAAACATCTACAATGGTACATCAACAAGAAACTGCCAGAAACTCAAGCCAGATTCAGAAGAGAACATGGAACTACTGATATGATTGCTGACGTCAGATAGATCTTGGCTGAAAGCAGAGAAATATGCTTACTTCTGCCTTATTGACTATGCAGACACTCGACTGTGTGGGTCTTGGCAAGCTATGGAACATATTGTGAAGAATGGGTAATCCAGAACACTTAACTGTGCTCATGAGCAACCTGTGCACAAAGAGGCAGTCATGTAAACAGAACAAGAGGATACTGAATTGTTTGAAATCAGGAAAGGTGTGTACCAGGGCTGGATTTTTTCACGTGGCATCAGGATTAGAGGAAGACTCATTAACAATTTGCTACATACATGCTTGCTGAAAGTGAAGAGGACTTAAAATCCATACTGATGAAGATCAGTGACAAGAAAACAAAAATCTTCAACACTAGACAGATAGATAATAAAAATCATGATAAATGGAGAAAAGATTGGAGCTGTCAAAGACTTCATTTTGCCTGGATTTGCATCAACACTCATGAAAGCAGCAGTCAAGAAATCAAAGGACGTATTGCATTAGGCAAATGTGCTGCAAAATCTCTTTAAAGTGTTCAAGATCAAAGTTACATAACTTTGAAGGACTAAGGTATACAGGACCCAAGCCACTGTATTTTCTATTGCCTCATACAAATGACAGTTGTACAATGAATAAGGAAGAACATAGTTTAGGCATTTGAGTTGTGGTGTTTAAAAATATTCAAAGTACCAGGGGCTGCCAGAAGATCAAAGCTGTGTTGGAAGAAGTACAGCCAGAATGCTCCTTAGAAGCCAGGATGGCCATACTTGTGTTTCATACTTGGGGCATATTATCAAGAGGGACTAGTCCTTGGGTAATTGCATCATGCTTGGTAAAGCAGAGGGTCAGCAGAAAAAGAGGAACGACCCCAATGAGAAGGATTTGCATACTGGCAGCAGCAATGGGCTCAAGTGTGAGAACAATTGTGAGAATGGCACAGGACCAGTGCTTCATTCTATTGTGCACAGGGTGGCTATGAGTCATAACAACAACTACTCCTTACTGGTCTTCCTGCTTCCACTCTTGGCCAATTCCAATATGTTCTTTATATAACGCGTAGTGATATGAAGGTGCCTCAAAAAGTTTGTGGAAAAATGGAATGAAAAGATATGGAATTTTTCCACAGCTTTTTTTGAGCTCCCCTTATATTTTGTCTTATGATAATTATAAAAGTAATTAAGCCACACCTCTGCTTAAAATTCTTCAGTAGTTTAGTCAGTTGATTTTTGACAAAGGGGCCAAAATAATTCTGTAGAGAAAGAATATACTGTCAAACTGGATATCCACATTCAAAATAAAGAAATTATCACTGAATTTTAAATGTAAAATTTGTTGAATAGCAAATGTTTTATCATGTTTACTCTTACAATTTATTTTAAAGAATGAAATTAGACTCCTACCTCACACCATACACAAAGACTAATTCAAAATGGATCAAAGACATATGTAAGAGCTAAAACTTAAAAAAAATTCTTAGATCATAGGCATACACCTTCGTGAACTTGGATTTGGTAACGGTTGCTTAGATATAATGGCAAAATCACAAGCATTCAAAGAATAAAATAAGTTGGACTTCATCAAAATGAAAACTTTCATGCATCAAAGGACATTATAAAAAAATATACAGAATGGGAAAATCTATTTGGAAATTATATTTTATTAATGGTTTTATATCCAGAATATATTTTAAAACTCCTACAACTCAAGAAAAACAAAAGGCAACTGAAAAATGGACAAAGGACTTAAAGTCAGTTTTCCAAAGAAGATATACAAATGCCCAATAAGCAATGAAGAGATGATGCTCAACATTGTTAGTCACCAGGGAAATGCAAATCAAAACCACAATGAGATGCCACTTCACACTTGTTAGGTAGGCTATAATAAAAAAGTCAGACAGTGTTTGTGGGGATTTGGAGAAACTGGAACTTTCATACACTGCTAGTCTGAATATAAAATGGTACGGGCCCTTCAGATTATAGTCTGGCAGTTCCTAATAAGGTTAAATTATAGAGTTACCATATGGACCAGCACTTCAACACCCAGGTAAGGGAAATGAAACTTTGCAGAGGCTTCAAAACGTTGGAATTTTGTCCACAAACTTTTTGAAACCTCTTCTTATATGCTCACACAAATATGTGTACACATATGTTCCAAGGGGTATTATTCATAATACCCAAAAGGAGAAACCAAATGTCCATCAACTGATGAGTGGATAAACAAACTGTGATATATCCCATACAATGGAACGTTATTCAACCATAAAAAGGTAAGAAAACACTGAAAACGCTATAACCTAGCTGACCCCTGAAAATGTTGTACTAAGTTAAAGAAGTCAATCAGAAAAGATCAAATATCATACAATTCCATTTGTACTGAATGTCCAGAAAAAGTAAAACTATGTTGTTGCTGTTGTTGTTGAGTGTCGTTGAGTCGGTCATAACTCATAGCAACCCTAAATAGGGTTTCCAAGGAGCAGCTCATGGGTTTAAACTGCTGACCTTGTGGTCAGTAGACCAATGCTTATCCTACAGTACCACATCAGGACCAGGTAAATATTTAGAGACAAAAAATTAATTAGTGGTTGCCTAGGGTCTGGCGATAAGAGTCCTGTTGTGGTGCTGTAGGATAAGGATTTGACCATAAGATTGATTTAAACCACAAGATCGGCGGTTCAAACTCACCAGTAACTCCTCTGATAACCTAATGCAGAGAGGCACTATGAGTTGGAACTGACTCAATGGCACTTAACATCAACAAGGGTCTGATGCTGTAGGATAAGCACTGGACTGCTAACTGCAAGATCGGTGGTTTAAACCCACCAGAAGCTCCTTGTAAACCCTATACAGGGTCACTATGAGTTGGATCTGACTCCATGGTACTTAACAACAAAAGGGTTGTTATGATTCAGAATCAACTAAATTGCCATAGGTTTGGGTTGGGTTTTTTTGGCTGGGAAGTTAGAGAGGGATAATGGCTGTTATTGGGGAGAGAAGAGACCCCCACCTTCAAATATATAAATATTATGTTGTTGTTAAGTGCTGTCTAGTCAGTTCTGTCCCTGTATAGGATTTCTGAGGAGCAGCTGCTAACTTTGAACCTCTGACCCTGTGGTCCAGTGCCTATCCTACAGTGCCACACCAAGACTCCTAAAAATATTATAGAAACTCTTTATTAAGTCTAAAACGGAGTAAGCACTAGAGAAAGACAAACACATCACCCAGGTGAGGGAAATCATAAATGACACCATGATGAGTTTCCCTTCTCAAGGTGACCTTTAATCGGGCACATGGTTCTGCCTCCTCATAGTGACCTTTTATAGGGCACAAGGAATAAAGAAATCTCTTCCCACAACCACTACTGTTGGCAGCAATGCATCATATATGCTTGTCAGGACTTTGGAAAGTTTAGTCTGTATCTGAGGCTCACAGGATATGATATCAGAACCAGGTGACCATTAAGGGATGTATTCAGGAATGTTCCTGTGAGGGCCAGCTGGGGGAAGTGGTCCCAAATTCACTCTTAAATATAGTCTACTTCTAACTCTGGAAGTTCAGGTAGGTACTCAAGAAAAATTGGCATCTGAACACTTAAACCTAGGCCCAAGATGGAATTAAGCTTTGCCTGGCTGGAGTCATTTGCAGGCAAAAAGTCTCCAGATTTCATGCTCTAGAGAATGGCTAATGAATTTCTTCTTCTGGTGATTAAACTGTTTTAAAAGCACCGATTGCAGTGATAGTTGTTCAATTCTGTGAATATACTAAAAGCCATTGAATTTTAAATTAAATGGGTCAATTATATGGTATGTGAATTAGACTTCAACAAACTGTTAACATTTTAACATTATAAAATTTTGCTGAAGATTATTTAAGAATGGTTGCATTAGCAGGGAGCATTTAGAAATTTAAGCCAGATTCAGAATAGGACATGAAATGAGAGAAATCACTACTGATGTAAAATGGATCTTGGCTGAAAGCAGAGAATAACAGAAAGATGTTTACTTGTGTTTTATTGACTATGCAAAGGCATTTAACTCTGTGGATCATACTACAGATAACATTGCAAAGAATGGAAATTCTAGAATATTGAATTGTGCATATGTGGAACCTATACATACCAAGAGACAGTCGTTCCAACAAAACAAGGGTAATAATACTGAATGGTTTAAGAGAAAGATAAATGTCAGAGCTTTTATCTTTTCATCATACTTATTCAATCTATATGCTGAGTACATAATACAAGAAGCTGAACTACATGAAGAAGAACATGCATCAGGATTGGAGGAAGACATTAATAATAACCTGAGATAGCAGATGGCACAAACTTTCACTTACTGATGAAGATAAAAGAATACACTCTTTCAGTATGGATTAAAACTCAATATAAGGAAAACAAAAGTCCTCACAACTGGACAAATAAACAAAATCATAACAAACAGAGAAGAGATTGAAATTATCAAAGATTTCATGTATATTTGGATCACACATTGAAACAGCAGTTAAGACACCAAATGCTGTAAAATCTGCTGCAAAAGGGCTCTTTAAAGCATGAAAGAGACAAAAAATGAATTAGTGGTTGCCTAGGGTCTGGCGATAAGAGTCCTGTTGTGGTGCTGTAGGATAAGGATTTGACCATAAGATTGATTTAAACCACAAGATCGGCGGTTAAAGCATGAAAGAGTAAAGATGTCACTTTGAGGACCATCCAGACCACAGTATTTTCAATCACCTCATATGAATTTGAATGCTGGACAGTGAATAAGGAAAACTGAAGATGAGACCTCTACGAGTATACACTCCTAAGGAAAGTCCACTTTTCAGGTGAGTGGCACAGTGCGGACCCCAAGGCTGTGCACATAATTGAAAGGGGAGGAAACAGCAGGCCATGCTCTAAATCTGCAAAGGCAGCACTGGCCAGTCCTGGGCTAGTGAAAAAGGAAAGAAAAAGGCTGGTTATAGGTCAGAGAGGCATAGCAGGACCATCTTGAAATTCCTCATGTGGCTGTGAAGTCAAGTAGATAGCAAAGAAGCATTCTGCTTATTTTTCGGCTGCAGTTTGCTGGCGGGGGCGGGTTATTGTTGTTGTTGTTTGTTTTCCTTCTCTCTGTGTGAGTATTTTGTCCTCTTGCTTCACATACAGGAGACAGCAACTGCAGTCACACAGCCCAACCACAGCAGTACCCTCTTTAACCTCATCAATTGGGCAAGAATCAAGACCAGCTGCTATACACTGGATCAAAGACAACAACCAATATCAATTACATCCACACTGAACTAAACTACATGAACAGCAAACAGAAAACGGTGTATAGGCTCATCCCTTGATGACATACACCAGAAGGCAGTTGGTGAGTGCTTAAGAATATGCCAACATACATTCTTCAACTTAATACAGATATAAAAAACAACATCACAGTGCCTCTAAAGTAACAATCTCTGTTCACATGAAAAAAATAATACAGAGTAGCTCAAACAAATGACCAAGAGGCAGAACTTTTGAGGTAAAAGAGGTACTGGAAATGCCTGAAAAAAAGTTCAGGAGAATGATATTTAGGTACCTCCAAACTATTAACATTCTGTAAAGGAAAACAAGGAAGAATTCAATAAAGTGTTACAGGAACAATCAAACAAAATGGATAAAAGATTGGAGGAAATACAACATCTGCAAACAGAAATCCAGAAAGTTAATACTAAGATATCAGAAATGGACAATGGACAATAAAATGAAAGGGCAAAGGTGTAGATTTGAATCAATGGAAGCCAGATTTAGTGAACTGGAAGATAAATCTCTCAACACTAGTAAGTTAGAAGAACAATCAGAAAAAAAGAATGAAAAAATCTGAAGAAAGCCTAAGATTCATGTGGGGCAACATAAAAAGGAATAACCAGGATCAGAATTCCAGAACAGAAGTTCCAAAGAAAAGCATAGAAATGATACTTGAAGTGCTGCTGGAAGAACATTTCCCTCAATTGAACAATAATAAATATCAATGCTCCCAATGAAAGAGTCACAAAATATATAAAGCAAACCGTGGCACTGTGGGTCAATACAAAGCTGACTTGACCTGCAAAGTTGGCAGTTCAAGCTCACCAGAGGATCCTTGGAAATCCTAAAGGGTCACTATAGGTCAGGATTGACTCGAGGGCACTTAAAAACAACAGCATTAGAACTGAAGAAAGAAATAGACAAATCTACGATAATAGTGGGAGATTTTTTTTTTAACGTTTTATTGTGAATTATGTGACAGTTTACATGGGAGAACATTAGCTTTACATTCATCCTATCGTATATCGTTTCCTTGCCATGGTTATAATACCTTCGCTGCATCATCAACCAACCAAAGGGTATCCCCTACAAGCCTGCCCCCAGGTCATCAGCACACAGCCCCTCTCCCTCTCTGGGTCTAAAGTCCCCAGCTGCTCCATCTCTCCATGTCATCATCTCCGCCTCTATCTCTGGTGTCAATGCTTCTCTGGGTAGGGTCCCGCTCTCCGCTCTTCTCCATTAGTGGTCCCAGGGGACCTCTGCTCCAAGACTGCAAAGTTAATCACTCCCCTCCTTTTGTTACAAAAGTCTACCTTTACATTCCCAACCCTCACAATCAGTCCTGATAACAATTATTCACCACTGTATCACAAGAGACCCACCCACATCTCCTTTCATCAGCCCCGCCTAGACAGATTGGATACTACTAAGTGGAGTCCTGGTGTGGCCCTGTGGGTTAATGTGCCAGACTGCAAAGCTGTTTGAACTGCAAAGTCGGCGGTTCAAGCTCACCAGCTGCTCCTTGGAAACCCTATACAGGGTCGCTATGGGTTGGAATCGACTCGACAGCATTTAACAACAACAACAAAAGTAGAGATTCTACCTTCCTCTGAGCTCTATGGATCTACGTTCCCTCTTGAAAGCTTGTAAGCCAGTCACTTCTTGCCTTTGTAACCACCCACATTTTGGGTAGCCAATGTCCAAGTTGCCAATCCCCGTCTACTCTGTGAATGGAGGGGGTGGGAATGATCCTTACTGTAAAGATTTGTTCCCTCTTTTGAGCTACTGCAACCATAGGTGTAGGTCAAGTTCATCAAATTGTATCAGATAACTGTTTTTTTCCTCTTCTTTCTTCTTGTAGTTGAGTTCTGATCATCCAGTCATTGAAGCCAGGTCAAGTGGATATTTTCTGAAAGTGTGGGTGTTCTTATGCAAATGCCCTCTCTTCTTATCAGCTGGATGCTTCACTCTCCACTCTAATCCTCTGTGGCTATGTCACTAATTCTGGGCCCAAGAGTCCCCAGGTTTTGCCACACTGCTGGTCAACCAGGTCTCCACCCGGGCTCGCAGGAGTCCAATAGTGAGCGATTTTAATATACCACTTTGAAAAAAGGATAGAACAACCAGAAAGAAACTCAACAAAGAAACACAAGAATTAAACAACACAATCAACCAACTTGACCTCATAGATGTGTACAGAACATTCAATCCAACAACAGCACAACACACAGTCTTTTCCAGTGTACATGTAACATTCTCCAAAATAGACCATGCATTAGGCCACAAAACTACCCTCCATAAATTAAAACATCAAAATATTACAAAGCATCTTCTCAGATCACAGTGCTATAAAATTGGAAATCAATAATAGAAAGGCCAAAGAAATAAAATCAAATGCATGGAAACTGAATAACACCTTGCTTAAAAGCTACTGGGTAGTAGAACAAGTGAAAGGTAAATTTACAAAATTCCCAGAAACAAATGAGAATGAAACCACAACATGCCAAAAACTTTGGGACACAGCAAAAACGGTGCTAACAAGACACTTTATTACAATAAATACACACATTCAAAAAGAAGAAAAAAACCAAAATTAACACATTAACACAACATCTCCAACAATTAGAAACAGACCAGCAAAGTAAACCTACAGTCACCAGAAGAAAATAATAAAGATTAGTGCCGAAATAAACGAGATAGAAAATAGAAAACTATAGAAAGAATCAATAGGACAAGAAGCTAGTTCTTTGAAAGGATTAATAAAACTGACAAACCATTGGCAAATCTAACAAAAGAAAAGAGGGGAAAGACACAAATAACACGCATAAGAAACCACATGTGTGATGTCGCAATAGAACCAATGGAAATTAAAAGGATAATAACAGAATACTATGAAGAGTTGTAGGAGTCCTGTTGGTTTTTGCATCTATATTCATGACGGATACTGGTCTATAATCTCTCATGAATATAGATGCAAAAATTCTCAACAAAATCCTAGCCAACAGAACACAATAACACATCATGAACGAAGTGGGATTCACATCAGTGATGCAAGGATGGTTCAATATTAGAAAAACAATTAATGTAATCTACCATACAAATACAAAAAAGGAAAAGAACCACATGATCATATCAGTTATTGCAGAAAAGGCATTTGACAAAATCCAACATCCATTCCTGATAGAAACACTCAACAAAGTAGGAACTGAAGGGCAATTCTTCAACATAATTAAGAGTATATATACAAAACCAACAGAGTCCTGGTGTGGCGCTGCGGGTTAATGCATTCAAACTGTAATGCCGTTTGAACTGCAAAGTTGGCAGTTCAAGCTCACCAGCTGCTCCTTGGAAACCCTATACAGGGTCGCTATGGGTCGGAACCGACTCTAGGGCACTTAACAACAAAACAATAAAAAATTAACAGCCAACGAAGTCCAGGAAGGATAGACCCTAAAAGACAATCACCAAAGCATAATAATCAAGCTCTCCAAAATCAAAGATAAAGAAAAAAGCTAGGGAAAAGAGAAGTGTAACATACAAAGGCAAGCAAATCAGATTAAGCTCAGATTTCTCAACAGAAACCATGCAGGCAAGAAGGCAATGGGGAAACATATATAAAACCCTGAAAGAAAGAAAGAAAACAAGAATCCTCTACCCAGCAAACCTGTCAATCAAATATGATGGTGTAATCAAAACATTCCAGGATAAACAAAAGCTAAGGGATTTTGCCAAAGCCAACCCTGCTATGAAAAACATCCTAAAGGAAGTTCTGTGGACTGAGAACCAACAAGAACAAACAACAACTACAGAATGATGTACGTGGCAGCATCACCCTGAACTCAATCGACAAATGGAAGAGTCAAAAACAGAATAAAATTATAAGAACAGAGGATCTGGGAGGTCAGTCTACGATCAAAACAATTACAATGTGAAAGAAGGTAAACACAGAGGAACAGAGATACAGGTGGTGGGAAGGTCAGGTAGATTACAGGATAAAATAGACTGTCTTAAATGGAGGGTAGAACTAATGGAATATGTGGTTAAGGCGGGGGGGGTTAGTTTGGGTATTGGGGAGGGCAATACAAGAAGGGGGGAGGAGGCGGAAGAACAAGATAGATAGGGGAACACTGAGACAGGTTTGCATGGCCTAGTGGGACAGAGGTAAATAGTGATGCATACTCAACCCTGGAACAACAGGGCTCTGGGATACAGGGATCTAGGTATAGCTTGAAGAGGGGTAATAATACTAAAATCCTTGACTGCCTTATGGGATTCTTGTGGCACCTTTGTAGTATATAGGACCTTAGGTGGAATTCTGATCCCCATCCAGAACTTCTGAGGTGTGACATTCTCACCTGAAAGGACATGCAGACCACCCAGGAGCGGCTAGAGGAACAGAAGATACTTCCTAAAAGAAAGACCAACAGGAAAATACAAAAACAGCAGTTTGTTTGACTATTACAAGAACAAGCAAGCTGGTTGCTGGGGAGCAATCAAGGCAAGCAATCAAGTATCTTCAGGACACACCCACCTCCAAGAATGAAACTCAAAGGGAACACACGAGCAGGCATGTAAGCTAGCTGGCTACCACGCTGGTCTACATGTGAGTGGAAGTGGGGGGAAAGTCAGTAATGAAGATATGGGCTGAGTCTGACCAGAAGAGGTTGGTACATTTGGGGAGACTTGGGAACTCCTGAGCCCATGGACACTGACCTAGCCACAGAAGTCTAAAGCTCAGAGTGAAGGAAGGGACCAGCTGATACAAAGTAGAGGGTGATGGACAAGAACTCCCAAACTTGCAGACAGTACCCATTTGACCTAGCTTCAATGGCTTGATGACCTGAGCTGGGCTAGAGGAAGGTAAAGAAATCTGATAAAGGAAGCAAGTATACAATTTGATGAACTTGACCTATATTTATGGATATAGTAGCTCAAAATACCAACCGAGAGAGGAGTCTTCACATCAAGGATTAAGCCTGCCCTTGATATATAGGGTTGATAGGAACAGGCAACTTAAGACATTGGCTACCTAAAATGGGAGGGCTAGATACACACAAAGTGGCTCGCTTACAAGTTTTCAAGAGGGAATTTAGTTTCAGAGTGTGCGGGAGAAGGTAGTATCCCCAACTGAATAGTTTGCATCTTGTCTAGATGGGTATGGTAAAAGGAGATGGGGATAGGATTCTTTTGATTCAATAGTAAGTAATTGTTATCGTGACTAACTGTGACTGTCACAACTGTAAAAGTAGGAGCTTTGTAACATAAAGTGGGAAGTAGTTAAGCTTACATTCCAGGTACAGAGGACCCCAAGACCATCAAGAGAGAAGAGCATGGTTGAGGGAGAGAGAAAGAATAGCCAGAAACACCACTATTGAAAGCTTGTAAGTCCATCTTCAGCCTATAACTGACTGGAATACCTAAAATGGGGCTAGAACTTGTCCAGTGAAAGAGGCTTCCTTTAGAGCCTTTGCATTGCATAAGACCTTAGTAGAATCCTGATTCCCATCCAGAATCTTCAGAGGTGGGAAATTTCCACTTGAAAAGACAAGCAGACCAGTGTGGAGCAGCTAGAGTAACAAAAGATACTTCTTGAAAGAAAGACCAGCAGGAAAAATCAAAAACAATAATGAGTCTGACTACTACAAGAACAAGCAAGCTGTTCACTAGGGAACCATCAAGGCAAGCAATCAAGTCCCCTCAGGACAAACCCCCTTCCAAGACTGAAACTCAAAGGGAACACATGAGCAGGCACGTAATCTCGCTAGTGACCATGTTGGTCTATCGATAAGGGGATGTGGGGGAAAAAGAGCAATGAAGCTGTGGGCTAAGTCCGACCACGTTCAATAGACTCCTGTCAATCTGGATTGAGACTTGGGTGGCTAGCAGTAAAGTGAGACCTGAGCCCATGGGCAGGGACACAGCCACAGACCACAGAGTACTAGAGCAGAGAGTTAAGCATCCAGCTAATATGAAGTGAGGGGAGATGCATAAGAACACCCATACTTGCAGACAGTACCCATTTGACCTAGCTTCAATGGCTGGATGATCAGAACTCAACTAGAGGAAGAAAGAAGAGGAAAAAAAAAGTGTAATCTGCTACAATCTGATGAACTTGACCTATACTTATAGATGTAGTAGCTTAAAAGAGGGAACAAATCTTTACAGCAAGGATCATTCCCACCTTCTCTGTACACAGGGCTGACAGGGATGGGCAACTTAGACGTTGGCTACTCAAAATGGGGGGAGGCGGGCTACAAAGGCACAGAGTGACAGGCTTAAAAGTTTTTAAGTGAGAGCTTAGTTTCAGAAGGTGCAGGGAAAGGTAGAATTTCCACTGAGTGGTTTCCAACCTGTCTTGATGGGGCTGGTGAAAGGAGATGGGGATAAGAGTCTTGTGGTTCAATAATGAATAACTGCTATCAGGACTGATTGCGATTGTTGCAAATGTAAAGGTAGACATTTTGTAACAAAACTATCCCCAAACATAGAAAAGGATGGAAAACTCCCTAATACATTTTATGAAGTGAGCATAACCCTCATACCGAAACCAAGCAAGGGGATATCATTAAAAAATAAAATGATGGACCAATATCACTCAAGAACATAGATGCAAAAATTCTCAACAAAACCAGAATTCAACACAGAATTCAACAACACATCATAAAAATAATACATCATAACCAAGTGGGATTCATACCAGGAATTCAGGGATGGTTCAATATTAGAAAAACAATCAACGTAATCTACCATATGAATTTTTAAAAAGGAAAAGAACCATATGATCATATAGATTGATTCAGAAAAGACATTTGACAAAATTCAACATCCATTCTTGATAAAAATTCAACAAAGTAGGAATGAAGGGAAATTCTCATAATTAAGAGCATATATATAAGCCTAATGGTACTCTCAGTTAACAGTACTCTCAGTGGAGATAAATTGAAAGCATTCCCTTTGCAAATAGGAACCAGACAAGGATGCCTTTTATCACCACTCCTATTTAATGTTGTTGTTAAGTGCCGTCGAGTCGTTTCCGACCCATAGCAACCCTGTACAGGGTTTCCGAGGCTGTAAGTCTTTACGGGAGGAGAACGCCTCATCTTTCTCCCGCGGAACAGCTGGTAGTTTCGAACTGCTGGCCTTAAGGTTCGCAGCCCGATTCGTAACCACTACGCTACCAGTCTTAGCCTGAGCTATAAGACAAGATAGAGGAATTAAAGGCATCCAAATTGGCAAAGAGGAAGTAAAACTCTATTTGCAGATAATATGATCCTAACATAGAAAACCCCATAGACTCAACAAAAAAACTACTGGAACTCATTGGAAGATTCAGCAAAGTGGCAGGGTTCAAGATTAACATGCAAAATTCAGTGGGATTCCTCTATACTATAATGACAGTGCTGAAAAGGAAATTAGGAAAGCAATGCCATTTATAATAGCCACACAAAAGATGAAATATTAGAAATCAATCTAACCAGAGAAACAAGATTATATAAAATGCCAACCAAGAATTGTCTACCCAGCAAAGCTGTCAATCAAATACGATGGTATAATAAAAGATTATAAAAAGAAAACTACAAAGCACTACTACAAGAAACCAAAAGAGATTTACAAAACTATAAGACTATACATGCTCATGGAGAGGAAGACTTAACATAGTGAAAATGTCAATACTGCCCAAAGTAATCTACAGCTATAATGCAATCCCAATCCAGATTCCAACATCATTCTTTAAAACAATAGAAAAAATGATGGTCACAAACTTTATATGGAAAGGAAAGAGACCTTGGATAAGCAAAACATTGCTCAAGAAAAAAAACAAAGTTAGAGTCCTCTCATTCACTGATCTCAAAAATTACTATATAGTCACAGTGGTCAAAACAGCCTGGCACTGGTACAATGAAAGATACACAGATCAATGGAACAGAATTGAAAATCCAGAAGTAAGTCCATCCACATGCGTCAACTGGTCTTTGATAAAGGGCCAAAACACATTAAGTGGGGAAGAGATAGTATCTTCAGCAAATGGTGCGGACAAAACTGGAAATCCATTTGCAGAAGAATGAAACAAGACCTATACACAAAAAGAAATTCAAGCCCACACCAGCAGGCTCTGCTCCAAATCGGTACTGGCCAGCTCTGGGTTAGGTCTCATTAGGAAAAGCAGCTGAATGGACTTGAAGGGAAGACAAAAGGGGGAAGGAAAAAGAAAAAAGCTGGTGATAAGTCAGAGAGGCACAGCAGGACCATCTTAAGCAGCTGTGAAGGCAAGAGTCCCTTAGGTGGAGACTTCCGGCAAGATGGAGGACTAGGCAGACACACTGCACAGACCCTCTACAACAAAGATATGAGAGTCAGCCTACCAGCTGCTCTGCGAGAGAAAGATGAAGCTTTCTGCTCTTGCAAAGATTTAAAAACCATGGCCCCGGGAGAACTACAACCCACGTGAGCTATGTTGTTGTTAAGTGCTGTCGAGTCGGTTCCGACCTATAGCGACACCGTACAGGGTTTCCAAGGCTGTAATCTTTACGGGAGCAGAAAGTCTCATCTTTCTCCCATGGAGCGGCTGGTAGTTTCGAACTGCTGACCTTAAGGTTCACAGCCTGATTCGTAACCACTACGCTACCAGAGCTCCTGGGTGAGCTATGGCCCGGGTGAACTACAACCCAGGAGATGCTCCGATATCTAAGCAAAAGAAGAATTATGAAAGCATATTCAAAACTTCCCACCTCAAGACACAGACTCCATCCTAGTGAAGTGTTTGGGATGGGAGGTGGGAAGTGGGTGTGTCACTGTTACTTTGAAACTGTGAATTATGTAATTGTTCAAACAAAAAAAGAAAATTTATGATGGTCACAGGGGGTAGGGGAGTTGAGGGGGAATTATTCATGGGCTAGAGGGCAGACATGTATAACAAGAGGAAAGATGACGGTAGCAGGAGATAAAGGCAGGAATGTAATAGCTTAGGTTAATGTTGGTAGTTGGTACATGGAGGGAATTGCAAACATGTAATGAAGCAAAGTATGATTTGTTCAGTGTGAAAATGATGATGTGCTCTGTAAACCTCCACTTGATTCACAATAAAAAGTCTAAAAAAAAAAACTCAACATGGATTAAAGACTTACATATAAAGACTAGAACTATAAAGATAGTCAGTGAAACACTAGGGACAAACTTAGGTGCTCTTAATACATGGCATACATACACTATTAAACTACAAAAAAACACACAAGCAGAAGACAAAATAGATTACTGGGACCTTCTAAAAATTAGAAACTTATGTACATCAAAACATTTTGCCAAAAGAATAAAAAGGGAGCCCAGACTGGAAAAATTTTTTTGCAATGACATATACAAGGACTAATATCTAAAAACTGTAAGAAAAGAAAACTACAACACCTCTACAAGAAGTGCAAACCAATTAAAAAATGGACACAGGAAATGTAAAGGACCCTGGGACCATCAAGGGAGAAGAGCGGAGTGTGGGACCCTATCCAGAGAAGCAGTGATGCCAGAGATGGGAGCAGCTGAGGACTCTAGACTCAAGGAGGGAGAGAGGCTGTGTGCTGGCGACCGACCGGGGGGCATGCTTGCAGGGTATGCCCTTTGGTTGTTGAATGGTTATATATTCCTGAGTGCTTTGGTGTACTTAAAAAAAAAAAACAAAAAAAAAACGGGAATGGAAGCAAATGCTGTTGAGTGATGATACATGGAGGGGATTGTAATCATTGCAATGACACAAAATACGATAGGATGAATGTAAAGCTGATGTTCTCCCACGTAAACTACCATTCATTTCAAAATAAAACTTTTTAAAAAATGGCAATAGTAATTTTTATCATGACTAACTGTGACTGTCACAATTCTAAAGGTAGAAGTTTTGTAACAAAAATGGAGGAGCAGTTCATCTTACAGTCTAGAAACAAAGGATCCTAGAACCATCAAGGGAGAAGAGCACAAGTGGAATGTGGGACCTTATCCAGAGAAGCAGAGACACCAGAGATAGAGGCAGAGATGGAGATATGGAGAGAGGCAGCAGCTGAGGACTCTAGATTCATGGGAAGAGAGGGACTAAGAGCTGCAGCCAGGAGGCAGACTTGCAGAATGTGCCCTTTGGTGGTGTAAATTATTATATATGCCTGAGTATGTTTTTTTAAAACAGCTAAGGTCACTAGAGAATAATAAATACTGTTAACTGATGGTACATGGAAGGTAATATAAGCATTGTGATGAAACAAGTTGTATGCTTTGCTGAATGTAAACTGATGTTCTGCCTTGTAAACTTACACACAATGCACAATAAAAACCTTAAATAAATAAAAGGGCACAGGATGTGAACAGACACCACACCAAGGAAGATATTCAGGTAGCCATCAAATATATTAGAAATATATTTCAAATATATTAGAAAAATATTAGAAATATTGAGATATTATCTTACACCAACATTAAAAGCAAAGTTCAAAAAACAGAAAAAAACAAATGCTGGCGAGGGTGTGAAGAGACTGGGATCCTCCTACATTGCTGGTGGTACTGTAAAATGGTTCAATTACTATGGAGAACGACATGGTGCTTCCTCAGAAAGTTGGAAATAGAAATACCTTACAACTCAGCAATCCTTCTACTTGGCATATATCCACAAGAAATAAGAGCCATAACATGCACACTGATGCTCATCACAGCACTATTCACAGTAGCAAAAAGATGGAAACAGTCTAAGTGCCCAGGAATGGAAGAACAGATACACAAAGTTTAGTACATACACACAATAGAATACTATGCAATGCTGAAGAATAACAAAACAGAACACCTTACATCCTGGATGAACCTAGAGGACATTACGCTGAGTGAAATTAGTCAATCACAAAAGGACAAATATTCTATGAAACCATTACTGTAAAAGCGTACTAAAAGAAACATTCTTTGATGGATACTAGGGGTAGGAGGGAGGGGAGAGTAATTCACAGGACATAGGGTAGACACATTTTAGCTTGGGTGATGGGCAGTTCAATATGCAAGAGGGAGGGTGGCAAAAGAATACTGAAGATAGGTGAAGACACACGGAGGTATGCATGGGCTAATGGAAATAGATGTAAACAGTGATATATACACAACCCGGGAACAACAGTGTTTGTGCATAGATACATGGATTGAGACATAGGCTAAAGGAGTAAGGGAAGAAGAGTGAGACATATATATTTTTATATCCCACAAATATAAAAGAGTTTGGAAGAGAAAAAAGCATTCTTTGATGGTTGCCAAGGGTGGTATGGAAGTGAACAAATGGTTATAGGGCAGATACATGTTCACTTGGGCGACGGGAAGGGCAATACACAAGAAAGGGAAAAGCAATATATAAGAATAGGGAAGTTGGCAGAAGTATGATGAAGACAGGTAAAGACACAGAGAGGTATAAAAGGGCTAAAGGAGATAGAGGTAAATGGAGATATATATATAATCTTGGAAGAACAATATTCTACAGGTAGACACATGGGAATAAATGTAAACAGTGATATATACACAACCCTGGAACAACCGTGTTTGTGCATAGATATATGGATTGAGACACACGCTGAATGATTATGGGAAGAAGAGTTGAATGTGTGTATATGTGCATGTATATGTATACAGATATATGTACATATGCATATATATATATAGAGAGAGAGAGAGAGAGAGAGAGACAGAGAGAGAGAGAGAGAGTGTCCTGGTGTGGCGCTGTGGGATAATGCGTCAGACTGCAATGTCGTTTGAACTGCAAGGTCAGTGGTTCAAGCTCACCAGCTGCTCCTTGGAAACCCTACATAAGGTCGCTATGGGTCGGAATCGACTCCATGGCACTTAACAACAACAACAATATAGCTATGAGTCGGGCTGCTAACCTCAAGGTCAGCAGTTCAAAACTATCAGCTGTTCCGCATGAGAAAAATGACGCTTTCTGCTCCTATAAAGATTTACAGCCTCAGAAACCCTATACAGGGCCACTATGAGTCGTAACCAACGACACAGTTCATAACCACCACCACCACCATGTATATATGTATGTATACATTTATTTAAGGAGCTTTGGTAGCGTAGTGGTTACAAATCAGGCTGCGAACAACAAGGTCAGCAGTTCGAAACTACCAGCTGTTCCACGGGAGAAAAATGAGGAGTTCTGCTCCCATAAAGATTTACAGCCTCAGAAACCCTCTTCAGGATCGCTATAAGTCAGAACTGACTCCATGGCACACAGCCACCATACATTTATTTATATGTCCCACAGATACACAAGAGTGTGAAGTAGGATACTGATACCTTTCCTGGAAACACCACTGGGAAGGTGCAGCTATTGGTTTCACCATGTGTGGAAGAAAGAAAAGTGATCAGAATTGAAGATGCTTGGAATCAACTAGTTCAATGGAATATGTGAACATTAGTTTCCATGATCCTGAGACCAGAAGAACTAGATGGTGCCCAGTTAACACTACCAACTGCCCTGAAACTGGATCACATCAGAAGGACCTGGATACAGTGGCATAATGTGTGGAATACAACTAAAAATTATGAAAACAAACAAAAAAAGACTAGGCTTACTGGTCAAAATGAGACTGGAGGAACCTAAGACAATGGCCCTCGACCACACTTCAGGTCTGGGAAGGTGCATGCCCTCTTTCAACCAAGCAGTGTATATGTGTGTGTGTGTGTGTGTGTATATATATATATATATATATATATATATATATATATATATATATATATAGAGAGAGAGAGAGAGAGAGAGAGAGAGAGAACAACAGCACTAGTAAGATATGCTCACTATGAATGATGGAATGGTCAATCATTCAAAATCAAAGGGGCAATATGTACCTAAGGACCATAGTGAGAAGGATGGGAAGGTGGTAGAAGGATAACAGGAGCCACAGGGCAAAAACAGGGTGACTGTTATTCCACGGAAGAGACTGTAGTCATTGAGATGAAACAAAGCGTACGAATTACTGAATGTAATAACAATAAAAGGAAATAAAAAGTCAAGCATCAAAGAACAAACAAGATGTTAGAGAGGGTAGACGTGCAGTGAGGAGCTCCGTCAGCAACAACACAGAATACCGGACCAAGCAGGCTCAGGGGATGGTCCCAGAACGCTGAATCACATATAAAGGAATATTTAGAAAGCTGGAAGGCTTACAGCAAGTGGAATTTGTAGCATAAGCAAGAAATCCAGTGCTTTCTAATACAGGCACTCAGCTGCTACCTGATCAGCCATCTTGGGTGAGACAGAACAGAGGAAGGATCAGAGCAGCCACGGACGCCTGACAGAATTGCGGAGATAAATGTGTGGATATTATTATTTTTTTACCTGTTCATTGGTCTCTCACTGTCTGCGCACCTCCATTCTGGTGACTAGAGGGGGTGCCTGAGTGAGTGGACACCCCACCCACAACCCTGGGGGGTTCTATTACACATGCACACAGATCTCCTTAAAATTTAAAGGGACAGTTTCCACTTAAAACCAAATGGCAGCAAAAAATGGCCACAGCCAGCCCTGAACTGTTTATCACTAGGAAAAAGGCCTGAACAGGGGTTGTGGAGATGGACAGGCAGACTAAAAAGGAAACAGGTCAAAAATTAAATCCTAAGTTGCGTCACAATGACCAACAGTGGCATACTGAAATTTCTCAGGAAGAAGATTGAAAAGGGACGCCCATCTCCTGATCACATCTACCGGGAGGCAATCAGAAAGCATAAAAAATACCAAAACACACATCCATCTAAGAATTAACGCCACAACTAACTACTGAATATGCACAAAAAACAGAAACAGATGACCATATCAGCACATGTCCCTTGCCTACTATTGTAAAATAGACACTTGAGTGGGATAGAAAGGAATGTTGGGAAACATGATTAGAGAAAACCTGTAAGCCCGCTTTCAGCCTATAACTGATTGGAATACCTCAAAGGGGTTCTACAACTTGCCCAGTGAAATAGGCCTCATGCAAAGCCTTTACAGAGTAT
>NW_006408757.1:77675-78849 GCF_000296735.1 Chrysochloris asiatica
CATAGTAAACCATGTGGTTGTCAGATTCAAAATGGCCAATACCAGTCCATTTCAGCTCACTAATGCCTAAGATATTGATGTTTATGAGCTCCATTTCATTTTTCACAACTTCCAATTTTCCCATATTCATACTTCGTACATTCCATGCTCTGATTTTCAGTGGATGCTTACAGCTGTTTCTCTTCATTTTGAGTTGTGCCCCATCAGCAAATGAAGTTCCCGCGGGCTTTTCTCCCACGAGCGTTACTCCATTCACTTTATCACAGTCAACTCTACTTTGAGAAGGCAGCTCTTCCCCAGTCGCATTCTGAGTGCCTTCCAACCTGAGGGGCTCATTTTCCGGCACTATATCTGACAGTGTTTCTCTGCTATTCATAAGGTTGTCAGTTGACTAAATATTCTAAAGTAGTTCATCACTCTTCTTCCTAGTCTGTCTTTATCTGGAAGCTCATCTGAAACCTGTCGATCATGGGTGACCCTGTTTGTATTTAAAATACCGGTGGCATAGCTTTCAGAATCACAGCAACTCACAACCTCCAAAGCGCGACAAACTGACAGACGAGTGGTGACCGTTTGGTTTTAAGTGGAAACTGTCACTTTAAATTTCGAGGAGATCTGTGCGCATGAGTAGTAGAACCCTCCAGGGGTGGGGGTGGGGTGTCCATTCACTCAGGCATCCCCTCTAGTCACCAGAATTGAGGTGTGCAGACAGCGAGAGAACAATGAACAGATACCAATAAAAAGAATGTCCACACCTGTATCCCTGCAGTTCTGTCAGGTGTTCATGGCTGTTCTGATCCTTACCCTGCTTGGTCTCTTCCAAGATGGTGGCTCCGGGAGAGCTGAGCATCTTGAATTAGAAAGCAATGGGTTTCCTGATTCTGCTACAAATTCCCCTAGCTGTAAGCCTTCCAAGCTTCTAAATATTCCTTAATATGTGGTGTAGAGTTCTAGCACCATTCCCTGAGCCTGCTTGGTCCGATATTCTGTGTTGTTGCTGATGGAGCTCCTCACTGCAGGACAAAAAATGCTGGCGAGTATGTGGAGAGACTGGGACACTCCTGCATTGCTGTTGAGATTGCAAAATGGTCCAACTTCTCTGGAAAGCAATATGGCACTCCCTCAGAAGGTTGAAAATAGAAATACCTTATGATCCAGCAATTCCTCTACTTGG
>NW_006408757.1:80245-110824 GCF_000296735.1 Chrysochloris asiatica
AGAGGAAAAAAAGAGTAATCTGATACAATTTGATGAACTTGACCTACACCTATGGATGCAGTAGCTCAAAAGAGGGAACAAATCTTTACAGCGAGGATCATTCCCACCCCCTCGATACCCAGGTAGACAAGGATGGGCTACTTGGACATCGGGCTACAAAGGCAAGAAGTGACTGGCTTACAAGCTTTTAAGAAGGAGCCTAGCTCCAGAGGGTGCAGAGGAAGGTAGAATCTCCACTGAGTAGTATCCAATCTGTCTGGGCGGGGCTGATGAAAGGAGATGGGGATGGTACTCGTGTGGCACAACAGTGAATAACTGCTATCAGGACTGACTGTGAGGGTTGGAAATGTAAAGGTAGACAATTTTCTAGCAAAACGAAGGGAGTGGTTGACTTTGCAGTCCAGGAACAGATGTCCCTGGGACCATCAAGGGAAAAGAGCGGAGTGTGGGACCCTACCCAGAGAAGCAGTGACGCCAGAGATGGAGGCAGATGATGACATGGAGAGATGGAGCAGCTGGGAACTCTAGAAACATAGAGGGAGAGGGGCCATGTGCTGACGACCAGGGTATACCCTTTGGTTGGTTGATGATGCATGGAGGAGACTGTAACCATGGCAATGAAACATGATATACCATAGGATGAATGGAAAGCTAATGTTCTCCCACGTAAACTATCACAAAATTCACAATAAAACATTTAAAAAAAAAAACAAACTGGTTCTTTGAAAGGATTAATACAATTGACAAACCAGTGACAAACCTAACAAAAAAGGGAGAAGAGGCAAATAACATGCATAAGAAACAATATGGGTAACATCACAACAGAACCAATGGAAATAAAAAGGCTAATAACAGAATATTAGTGAATTCTACCAAACGTGAGATAAGAGCTGACATCAATTTTTACTGAAACTATTCCAGAACATAGGATGGAAAATTTCCAAATACATTTTATGATGCAAACAACCATACTAAAACCAAGCAAGGACGTCACTAAAATAGGAATTTATAGACCAATATCCCACATGAGCATAGATGTAAAAATTCTCAACAAAATCCTAGCCAACAGAATGCAACAAACATCAAAAAAATAATACATCATGAACAAGTAGAATTCATACTAGGGATGCAAGGATGTTTCAATCTTACAATCAACACAATCCACCTTAAAAATTTAAAAAGGAAAAGAATCATATGATCATATCAACTGATACAGAAACAACATTTGACAAAACCCAACACCCATTCTTGATAAAAACAATCAACAAAGTAGGAATTAAAGCAAAATACCCATTCTTGATAAAAACAATCAACAAAGTAGGAATTAAAGCAAAATTCCTCAACATAATTAAGAGCATATGTACAAAACCAACAAGGAGCTCTGGTAGCATAGGGGTTACGAGTCGGGCTGTGAACTGCAACGTCAGCAGTTCAAAACTACCAGCTGTTCCGCAGGAGAAAGATGAGGCTTTCTGCTCCTGTAAAGATTTATAGCCTCAGAAACCCTGTACAGGTTCTCTATGAGTTGGAACTGACTCCATGGCACATAACCACCATACAAAACCAGCAGTAAACACAAGCTCAATGGAGAAAAACTGGAAGCATCCCCTTTGAGAACAGGAATTGGACAGGGATGCACTTTATCACAACTCCTATTCAATATTGTATTGGAAGTCTCAGCCAGAGCTATAAGGCAAGAAAGGGAAATTAAAGGCATCCTTAGGAGCTCTGGTGTCATAGTGGTTATGAATCAGGCTATGAACCTCACGGTCAGCAGTTCGAAACTACCAGCTGTTCCGTGGGAGAAAGATGAGGCTTTCTGCTCCCGTAAAGATTTATAGCCTTGGAAACCCTGTGCAGGGTCGCTATGAGTCGGAACTGAGTCCACGGCACTTGTGAACAACAACAACAACAACAAATTAACAAAGGAGAAGTAAAACTATCTACCTGCAGATGATATGATCCTCTATGTAGAAAATCCCAAAGACTCAGCAAAAAAAATTATTAGAACTCATTGGAAGATTCTACAAAGTAATAGTGTATAAGGTCAATATGCAAAAATCAGTTGGATTCCTCTATTCTAATAAAGACAGCTCTGAAAAGGAAATCAGGAAAACAATTCTATGTACAATAGCCACCCAAAGGATGAAATATTTAGGAATAAATCTAACCAGAAAAATAAGAACTATACAAAGAACACTACAAAATACTACAAGAAACCAAAAGAGATTTACAAAAATGGAAAAATATAGCATGCTGATGGATAGGAAGACTTAACATTGTGAAAATGTAATGCAATCCCAATCCAGATTCCAACAAAATTCTTTAAAGAGATAGAAAAATGATCACAAACTTTATATGGAAAGGAAAAAAAACTTAAAGAAGCAAAGCACTGCTTAAGTAGAACAAAGTTGGAGGCCTCTTACTCCCTGACTGAAATTTATTACACAGCTACAGTGGTCAAAAACAGCCTGTTGCTGGTACAATTAAAGATACATATATTAATGGAACAGAATTGAGAACCCAGAAGTAAATCCATCTATATACAGCCAACTGATCTTTGAACAAGGGCCAAAGCACATTATGTGGGGAAGAAATAGTCTATTCAATAAATTCATTTGAAAAAGAATGAAAAAAAAAAAAGATCTAAATCTCATACTATATGCAAAAACAAACTCAACATGGATTAAAGAGTTAAATGTAAAACATACAACTATAAAGATCCTCAATGAAAAACTAGGGACAAACATTGGGGCTCTAATGCATGGTATATATACATTACCAAACATTGCAAAATACAAACAGTAGAAGACAAAATAGATGACTGGTACATACAAAAATTAGAAACTTATGTGCATCAAAAGATTTGCCAAAAGACAAGCTTGTAGAATGTGCCCTTTGGTTGTTTAAATGATTATATATTCCTGAGTGTTTTTGTGTACACACAAAAACAAACACAAAAAAAACACAGAGGGAATAGAAACAAATATTGTTGAACGGTGATGCACCATTGTAATCACTGCAATGAAATGAATGTAAAACTGATGTTCCCCCATTTAAACTTTCACTCAATTCACAATAAAAACTTTAAAAAAAAATTACAAGAGTAAAAGGGAGCCCACACATTGGGAAAAAAATGTTTTTGCAAGGATGTATCAGAAAAGGGACTAATAGCTACAATTTATAGAAAACTACAAAACCTCTACAAGAAAAAGGCAAACAATCCAATTAAAAATGGGTACAGGAAATGAACAGACACCTCACCTCATCAGGCAGCCAACAAGCCTATAAAAAATGTTCATAATCATTAGTCACTAGAGAGATGCAAATCAAAACAACAATGAGATATCATCTCACACCAGCATAACAGCCAAGCTCAAAAAAAAAAAAAAAAAAAAAAAAAAAAAAAAAAAATGCTGGCAAGGGTGTGGAGAGACTGGGACCCTCCTACACTGCTGGTTTGGAAAACGGTACGGCACTTCCTCAGCAAGTTGGAAATAGAAATACTTTATGACCCAGCAATCCCTCTACGTGGTATATATTCACAAGAAACATGAGCCAGAACATGAGTAGATAAATGCACATCAATGTTCATCACAGCACTATTCATAATAGCAAAAAGATGGAGACAGCCTAAGTGCCCATCAACAGAAGAATGGATAAACTTTGGTACATACACACAACAGAAGGCTATGGAACCTTGAAGAATAATGATAATCTTCAAAACACCTCACAACATGGGTGAGCCTGGAGGACATTATACTGAAATTGTTGTTGTTCAGTGCCATAGAGTCATTTTTGACTCATAGCAACTCTGTATAGAGTTTCCAAGGAGCAGCTGATGAGTTTGAACCACTGACCTTGCAGTTCAAGCCGACCTTGCGATCAAATGTATTATCCTACAGTGCCACGCCAATCACAAATGGACAAATATTGCATGAGACCTTTATTGTAAAAGCTTAAGAAAAAGGTTTCTATACTAAAAGAAACACTCTTTGTTGGTTAACAGGAGTGGGAGGGAGGGGAGAGTAATTCACTGGCTAGAGGGTAGACACACACATTAATCCTGTGATGAGTGGGAGAGCAATACACAAGAAGAGGGAGGGTGGCACATGAACAATGAAAATAGGGTAAGACTTAGGGAGGTATGCATAGCCTAAATGGGTTAGAAGTAAACAGTGATTTATACATAACCTTGGAACAAAATGTTCTGTAAGTATATATATGGATTAAGACATAGGCTGAATGGGTAAAGGAGGGGGGAAATGTTTGTGTGTTTGACTATTTTGTGAATACTGGTTTCCCCTGCCTACTATTATAAAGTAGATTTATGTGTGATAGAAATGAATACTGAGAATTATGATTACAGAAAGCTTGCAAGCTCTTTTTCAGTCCACAACTGACTGGATTTGCTAAAAGGGGAGTTGGAATTTTCTCAGTGAAATAGGCTTCTTGTTAAGCTTTTGTAGAGTATAAGGCCTTAGGTGGAATCCTGAGCCACACCCAGAACCTTCTGAGTTGAGAAATTCCCATTTGAAAAGATATACAGGCCAACCCAGAACAGCTGGGAGAACAGAAGAAACACCTGCAGTAAAAAAGCAGACTGGCTGTTTTAATATCAAGCAAGCAGTTTGCTTTGGAGGTATCAACAACACTAGTAAGGTATGTTCACCATGGAATGGCCAATCATTCAAAATAAAAATGGCAGCATTTTCTAAAAGACAAGGTTTCTTAGAAGGGATAGGAAGGTGGGTGGAAAGCAAATAGGGACTACAGGGAGGAAGAGGGCTAACTGTTACTGTATGGAGAAGACTGTAATAATTGAAACAAAGTGCACAATTTGTTGAATATAAAGCTGAAGATCTGTCTGTAAACCTTCACTCAATTCACAAAAAGTAAAGAAAAAAAGATATGAACACAAAATACAGACCTATAAAAAAGGACTGAAAATAGGGAACCAGAGACATCAATTTATAAGGAAATCAACTGCAAAGCAAAAAGAGGAAACAGTGTAGGTACAGAACTTCCAAATGCCAAGGAAGTCAAGTAGATTTCGAGATAAAACAGATGGTTTAAAAAGGGGAGGGGGGATAATAAATTACAGCGTAAGCTCAAAGAAAATTAATACACCTGTACATCAAAACTTTAAAAAGGAAAATCAAAAAGATTTAATAAACATTAATGCAACAGAAATGAAAATGAAAAGATGACCCACAAACAAAATGACCTCCATACAGAAAATTATGTGGAACACAGAAACCAGCAGCACCACAAAAAACACACACAACAAAATGACAGCAATCAATTCATACCTATGGATAATGACATTGAATGTAAACTGATTAAATGCACCAGTCAACAGACAGAGAATCATAGAATGGATAAGAAAACAGTATCCTTCAAGATGCTGTCTACAAGAGACACATAAAGTGCAACTAAAAGGGGGGGTGGGGTAGTTAATCTTTCATTTCAGGAATAGAGGACCCCAGGATCATCAAGAAGGAAGAGCATGAATGAAACATGAGATCCCACACAGAAAAATGGTGACAGCAGAGACGGTGGGAGAGATGGTGGCACAGAGAAAGCAGCTAAGGACTCTAGGCCTGTGGACTGAGAAAGGCTGTGTGTCTATGGGCAGGAGGCTGGCTTACAAAATGTGACCTTTGGACATTTAAAATATGTATTTTCTGTTTTGCTAAAAAAGAGAGAGACATCAAAGCATGGAGATCAACAGCAATACCCATCAACAGAATGTTTAAAAATATTGGTACATATACACAGTGGAATACTACGCAACGTTGAAGAATAACAACGAATCTGCAAAACACTTCACAACATAGATGAACCTGGAGGACTTTACGCTGATTGAAATTAGTCAATCACAAAAGGCCAAATATTGTATGAGACCAATGTTGCAATAGTGATGTAAGATCAGCACTGGACTTCATACCATAAAGTCAGGCTGTTCAAACCCACTAGCTGCTCCTCAGAAATCCTATACAGGGTTGCTATAATTTGGAACCTACTCCACACACTTAACAACAACAACGAATGTTGTTGTTAAGGTTTTCTTGATAAAAGACACATTCTATGATGGTTACAGGGATGGGTTATGAAAATTTTTCATAGGCTAGAGGGCAGACACATGTTAACATGGGTGATGGGGTAAGCAATATAAAAGGCAGAGGAAGATGATGGTAGCAGGAGATACAGGGAAGAACGCAAAAGTTAAAGTTAGCTGAGGGTACATGGAAGGGATTACAATCATTGTAATGAAGCAAAGAATACGATTTGTTAAATGTAAAACTGATGATTGCTCTGTGAATTGTCACTCAGTTTACAATAAGTCAAAAAAAAGAAAAAGATCTATCTTGAAATACAACACTAGGATAATAGTACTGGTGTGGCGCTGTGGGATAAAGTACTGGACTGCAAGGTCAGTTTGAACCACAAGGGTGGTGGTTCAAACTCATTAGCCACTCCTTGGAAACCCCATATAGGGTCACTATGAATCAGAACCAACTTGATGGCACTTAACAACAACACAAGTAAGACCAGTAAATATCACTATTATTAAAATTTGCTCACCAACTGCTAAAGCCAGTGATGATGAAATTGAAGAATTCTAACAACTTCTTCAATCTGAAATTAATACATGCAATCAAGATGTACAAATAATTACAGGTAATAGGAATGCAAAAGTTAGAAACAAAGAGGAAGGGTCAATAATTGTGAAAAGGGTCAATGATTTCAAGAAGGATCATATGCAGAAGGAAGAAGATTAAGCTGCACTGAAGGCAGTGATGAAAAACAAGTCTCAAGAAACTGACGAAATACAAACTGAAATCTTTCAACAAACTATCACCACATTGGAGGTGCTCACTCATCTATGTCCTGGTGTGGTGCTGTGGGTTAATGCGCCAGACTGCAAAGTCATTTGAACTGTAAGGTCGGCAGTTCAAGCTCATCCTTGGAAAGACCCTATACAGGGTCGCTATGGGTTGAAACCGACTCGATGGCACTTCACAACAACTGTCAAGAAATTTGGAAAACAACCACTTGGAAGGATCCATATTTGTGCCCATTCCAAAGAGAGGTGACCCAGTGGAATGTGGCAATCATCGAATAATATCATATCTCATGTAAGTAATATTTTGCTGAGGCTAATTCAGAAATGGCTGCAGCAGTACGAAGACAAGGAACTGCTAGAAACTTAAGTTCGATTCAGAAGAGGATATGGAATGTGGGATATCATTGCTGATGTAAGAATGGATCTTGGCTGAAAGCAGAGAATACCAGAAGGATGTTTACTTGAACTTTATTGACAACGCAAAGACTTTAAACTGTGTGTATCATGTTCAGGAGAAAGGGTTTTGTGGAGGCAATGAAGTACAGTGGGTAACAAAAGTAAAAGCCTTCTGAGTTCACCATGTACATACATCCACTTTTTTCTCCCCAGATCTTTTAAGGCCTCAGAACTGGATGTTTACTAGACTTTATGCTCCTCAGAAACCCAATACAGGGTTGCTATGAGTTGGAACTGACTTGATGGCACTGAACAACAACATTATTAAGTCTAGGAGAAAGATATGACAGTCTGCTTTGGTAAAGATTGTTGGTGGTGGTATGTGCTGTGGAGTTGGTTCCGACTTATAGCGACCCTGCATAGAGTTTCCCAGGCTGTAAATCTTTATGGGAGCAGAAAGCCTCATCTTTCTCCCATGGATCCGCTGGTAGTTTCGAACTGCTGACCATGAAATTATCAGCCCAACTCATTACCACTACGCTACCAAAGCTCCTTCAGTAAAGGCTGTTGTTGTTAACTGCCGTCAAGTAGATTCCGACCCATAGCGACCCTGTATAGAGTTTCCAAGGAGTAGCTGGTGAGCTTGAACCACCGACCTTGCAGTTCAAATGACTTTGCAATGTGATGCATTAGCCCACAGTGCCACACCAGGACTCCATTTCGGTCAAGATTACAGCGTAGGAAATGCTACGGGACAGTTCTACTCTGTCCTGCGGGGTCATTATGAGTTGAGATCACTTGATGGCAACAGGTTTGATTTGGTTGTTATTTTATTAAGTCCTGGTAAGCCCTCTGCCATTGATTCCTTCCCTTCTCTTGGAGCAAATCCCAGAGGCCAGCCCTGCAATTTAGATCCTGTCAGGTACTTTTAGAACCAAAGCACTCATCTAAAATACAACAGGCTCTTAATTGGCCTCTCAACCCCCAATCACTCCTCCCTTGTTGTCGTTAAATGCCATTGAGTTGGTTCCGACCCATAGGGACCCTCTAGAGGGTTTCCAAGGAGCAAATGGTGAGCTTGAAACACCAACCTTGCAGTTCAAACAGACTGTGCAGTCTAGCGCATTAGCCCACAACGCCACACCAGGACTCCTCTCTTGGCAGCCAATAAATACAGTTAGAAAGCAATTCTCATTCTCCAAGTTAAAACCTTTCAAGGGAACATAGAGGTGTTATCGCCTATGGAAAACTGATTTTTTTTTTTTTTTACTTTTTATTATGACTTGGGTGATATTTTACAGAGCAAACTGCTTTCCCATTCAACAATTCATACACATCATGTTTTCTGACATTGATGGCAATCCCTACAATGTAAAGGAGTCCTGTAGGATAAGCACTGGACACAAGATCGGTTTGAACTATAAGGTAGGCAAGTTCAAACTCACCAGACACTCCTTGGAAACCCTATACAGGGTAGCTATGAGACAGAACTGACTTGATGTCACTAACAACAACAATGTAACAGCACTTTTCCCACTTCCTGTGTTTACCATTTCCATTTGTCCTTCCTTCCTATCCATTCCTGCTTTCTGAGATTTATCTCTGTTGCTCTTTTGATCACCTTTGGTCGATTGCTCTAAGGAGTGCATTCCTCCCTAATGTTACTATTCACCTTATAAACCCACTATCATCCTGGTGTGGCGCTGTGGGTTAATGCGCTAAACTGCAAAGTCGGTTTTAACCGCAAGGTCAGAGATTCAAGATCACCAACTGTTCCTGGGAAACCCTACAAAGGGTTGCTATGGGTTGGAACCGACTCGATGGCATTTAACAACAACACTGTCTAGTTGATTCTAACTCATACTGACCCTATATGGTAGAGTAGAATTGCTCCATAGGGTCGCCAAGGTTGTAAATCTTTACAGACGCCAACTGCCTCATCTTTCTCAATGTTCAAACCACCGACCTTTCAGTTAGCTTTCCAACATTTAAACCAGGACTTCTTGTTCACTTTATAGTGTGACGCTGTAGGATAAGCACTGGACTGCTAACCGCATGGTCAGTGGCTCCTTGGAAACACTATACCAATTGGAAGGCACCAATCAACATTGTTTGGCTGAAAGATGTGCCCTGGGCAGTTGACAATCAGTTTTAAATCGCTGAATGATCTCTCAGAGTAGGAGATGGAACTGCTCATTGGTGCCCTCAAATGGTTCCCAGGGCATGTGCAATACCTGCCATGCCCCAGACAGGGCTCTGAGCGTACCTGACCCAAATGGATAGGTTATACTTCCTTTGTTGTTGTTAAGCGGGGTCAGTTTTGACTCATAGCGACCTTGTATAGGATTTCCAAGGAGCAGCTGGTGAGTTTGAAGTGCAGACCTTGTGGCTCAAACTGACCAGTGCTTTACCAACCACAGTGCCACACCAGGACTCCATACTGCCTTTGCTGTTGTTGTTAAGTGCCATCGAGTCGATCCCGACCCATAGCAACCCTGCATAGGTTCCCAAGGAGCGGCTGGTGAACTTGAACCGCCGACTTTGAAGTTCAAACGGCTTTGCAGTCTGGTGCATTAACCCACAGCGCCACACCAGGAATAGGCCAGCATATAAATTCTGTTCAATCTGAGGCCACCCCCCTTACACTTTGCTTCCTACCAATGTCACACTAAGGAGCTCTGGTAGCGTAGTGGTTACGAATTGGGCTGCTAACCTCAAGGTCGGCAGTTCGAAACTACCAGCGGTTCCGCGGGAGAAAGATGAGGCGTCTGCTCCCGTAACGACTTACAGCCTCGGAAATCCTGTGCAGGGTCACTATGAGTCAGAACCGACTCCACGGTACTTAACAACAACAACGTCACACTACAGGCTACAAACAGCACCTGAAGCCCCCATCACTTCTTATGTCACATATGAGGGATTTTTTTAAGTGCCCTGGTACAGTCCTTTCAGAGGGGGGGAAAAAAAAACCCAGTCACCAGCTATCTGGTGAATGCTTACTCATTTTTCAACTCAGACCTCAGTTGGCCATTCCCTCCTCTGTGCGAACATTATTATACCTATTAGACACACTGCATCTGTTATGTATATTGTTACAGCGTTTATCAAGCATTAAAGCAATTATTGGGTTTACCTTTCCGTTTTAACAATGAGATTTAAACAGTGTGGGGGCAGGGACCGTGTTTTACTCATCTCTGGCAGCACTGTTAGGACGTGCACTAGACTGCTACCCAAGATCAATAGCCCCAAGGGAGAAAGGGAAGGCTTTCCGCTCCTGTAAAGATTTACAGCCTTGGAAACCTTATGTATATATAGAGAGAAAGAGTCCTGCTGTGGCGCTGTAGGATAAGCACTCGGCCGCAAGGTAGGTTTGAACTTTAGGGTCGGTGGTTCAAACTCACCAGCAGCTCTCTGGAAACCCTATACAAGTTCTCTAGGAATCAGAACTGACTCGATAGTACTAACAACACGAGTCGGAATCCGCTAGATGGCAGTGGGTTGCTTACCCTCTAGGCATGCGTGGGACGTGGTAATCGGAACGATTGAAAAAGGGTTTGATGAATTGGTCAAGGAGTCCTCGTTTTCAAAGAACTTATACCGGAGGACTATCTAACCAAAAGAGGTGGGCATGGAAGCTTTAGAATCCTGGTCCCAGACCAAGGCGGATTCCACTTCCGGCTCCAAAGAGAGCGCCGGCTTTCGTTTCACAAGGCTCCGCCTCCGCCGTTTGGGCTCTGGGATCTGAAGACCACGCCACCTCCACCCGGGACAGGGCTTCCCAGCTAGACCTGCGCAGCGGCCCACACGTACCTCAGGTAATGGGCAGTTTGCTCTGGGCTCAAGGCCTCGGCTTCTGAAAACCCTCTAGACGCTTCCATCATCCTCAGTCTAGAATCCAGTTATCTTGCCGGGGTTTGAATTCCGCTCACTCCCGTCCTGCACAGCGCCGAGTGCGTAGGGGGGCGGAGCCAACAGTCACAACGCCTTGCCCCGCCCACGAAGGGGTCACTCACCTGCACCTACGCGCACCGCGGCTAGGTGGCGATCGCGGCCCTCTCAGCACAATATGAGAAGTGTTCTGTCGTGCCTTTCATTTCCAATCCAAACCTTGCTGTGGTGAATTCCTCTGTGTTTTGAAGGAGGAGGAGTATGAAATGGGGAGTGTGGGGTTATGTATGTGGGAGTGTGTGGGAGGGAGCTTGTGCGTAGTGTGTGGTATGTGTGGGAGAGGTATGTATGTAATCTTTTAATCCTGTGAGTAATAATGAGTCCTAGAGACCTCCTCCACCAATTTGCGCCCCCTTCACCTCCCGATAAACCTTAACCTACTCACCTATGCTGAGCGTGCTTTGAATTCAAACCCCTTGACTGGTATTGAAGAAGGGTCTCAAGAACCAAATTAGAGCTTTCATTTAAGAACTAAGTAATACTGTGTTGTATGGTCACCTATTTTTCAGAAGCTCCAACTGAGATGTCATCACATTTTCGAAAATAAAATGTGGCAACTAAGTTTAATTGGTTTGTTTGAGGATTGCAACATAGCAGCTTGAGTACTAACAAAACTTATCCTTGTTCACATACTGGTAAAGAGACAGTCATTGGGGTTCCTCTAACACGAATTTACACTCAATATTTGAAAACTTGTGTGTTGCTGTAGGATAGGCATTGGACTGCTAACCGCAAGGTCAGTGGTTAAAACCCACCAGCCACTCCTTGGAAACCCTATACAGGGTCACTATGAGTCAGAACTGACTCAATGGCACTTAACAACAACAATTTGAAAACTTAACCTGTTGAACCAAGTATATACCATATGTCCAAAAGATTTTTTAACTCTTGTTAAAATTTATAGAAGATCGGCGATTGTCCTGGTTTAGATGCTTTATCATATGGCTTTAAGCCCTTTAGTAAAAGGGGTTATGATAGTTAAAGGTAGCGTAATGGTTGCAAGTGAGGCTGCTAACCTCAAGGTCAGCAGTTTGAAACTACCAGCTATTCCACGGAAGAAAGATAAGGCTTTCTGCTCCTGTAAAGATTTACAGCCTTAGAAACCCTATACAAGGTCACTATAAGTCAGAACCGACTCCACGGCTCACCACCACCATGATAGTTAAGGTTCTGTATCAGCTGGATATTGCTGGATCTGGATTCTCAGTGGTTTGGCAGTTAAGACATAGTAATCGCTTATGACGGAATTCTGGTGTGGCATTAAGGGATAAAGCACTGGACTGCAAGGTCATTTTGAACCACAAGTTCGGTGGTTCAAACTCACCAGCTGCTCCTTGGAAACCCTGTACAAGGTCACTATGAGTCAGAACAGACTCGATGGCACTTAACAACAACAACAACAATCACCTATGATGAGATCTAATATCATTTCCATGAAGAAATCTGCTATGAGCAGCCAATCAATTGAAAGGAAGTTTCCTTGGTGATGTGGCCTGCTACTGAAACAGGGTGGGGGCAAGCAGGACCCCAGAACTTGGACAAACTGCCTATGTAACAGAAATGCAGACCAACTGAATTTTAATGAGTAGAGAATAGCTTCCTTTACTCTCTTCAGGCCAGCTGGTCTCATTCCATTCCCTACAAGAGATTAATTCCTTTACTGTTTTGTAAATTATCTTTCAGGCCAGCTGGTTTCATCTCATTTAACTACACAGGCATACAACCTTGAAGGACAACAGATAAATGACCTTCCATTGAGAGCAGAGGAAAACACCAGTCCCTGGGGAACGAGGGGTGGTGCAGGGAGAGAAGGGAGGGGACCTGAAGTAGAGCCCAAAGAACTATGCATGCACAGCATCCCAGAATAAGTCCCACCAACTCCTCCCAACAATCTTTGCTGCCCACTCCACATTGAAAGCAACCAGTACACGCCCACCCCAGTATCATGTTGTCGTTGTTAAGTGTCATCAGTTCACTTCTGACTCACAGTAAGGCTATAATTTGTCTGTGAGAGTGGAAAGCCTCCTCTTTTTCCCATAGAGTGGCTAGTGGGCTCAAACTGCCAACCTTGTGGTTCTTCTTGTTGATAAGTGCCATCAAGTCAGTTCCAACTCATAGCAACCCTGTATAGAGTTTCCGAGGAATCTTGTGGTTCAAACCGACCTTGTGGTCCAGTGCTTTATCCCACAGTACCACATCAGGACTCCAATTAGCTATTGTTGTTGTTGTTAAGTGCCATCAAGTTGGTTACAACCCATAATGACCCTATATAAGTCTTTCAAGGAGCGGGCTGGTGAGTTGAATTGTCGACCTTGCAGTTCAAACCAACTTTGCAGTCCAGCAAATTAACCCATAGCACCACACCAGGACTCCCCCATTAGCCGTTGTTGTTGTTGTTAAGTGCCACCGAGTCGGTTCTGACCCATAGCGACCCTGTATAGGGTTTCTGAGGAGCAGCTGGTAAGCTTGAACCACAGACCTTGCAGTTCAAATGGTGTTGCAGTCTGGCGCATTAATCCACAGTGCCATACCAGGACTCCACAGCCATTAGCCATTAGTGAGATGCAAATCAAAACAATAATGAGGTATCATTTCACTGCAACATTAACAGCAAAGTTTAAAAAAAACAGAAAACAACAAATACTAGCAATGGGTCCCAATGGAGCATCTGGGACCCTCCTGCATTGCTGGTGTGACTGTAAAATGGTTCAATCGCTCTGGAAAATGGTATGGCGCTTCCTCAGAAAGTTGGAAATAGAAATACTTGATGACCCAGCGTTCCCTCTACTTGGTATATATCCACAAGAAATATGAGCCAGGAAACGGGTAGATATACACACACCAATGTTCATCACAACACAATTCACAATAGCAAAAAAATGGAGACAGCCTCAGTGCTCATCAATGCAAGAATGGATAAACAAACTTTAGTACATACACATAATGGAATATTGTGCGACCAACCTTAAAAAATAATGCTGAATCCATGAAACACCTCATAACATCGATGAGCCTGCAGGACATTATGCTGAGTGAAGTTAGTCAATCACAAAATGACAAATATTATATGAGACCATTATTGTAAAAGCTTAAGGTTTCCATACTAAAAGAAACATCCTTTGATGGCTACCAGGGGTGGGAGGGAGGGGAGAGTAATTTACTGGCTAGAGGGTAGACACATGTTAACTCAGGTGATAGGGAGGGCAAGGGGGGTAGGGTAAATACAAGAGAGAGGGTAGAAGATGAACAACAAAGATAGGGGAATATGTATTTTGTGTGTGTGTATGTGTACATCAAATATTTTGCTTTGTTCATTTGTGAAATATAAGACGTAAATGAGAAGCCACAGGGAGGAAGCAAGATAACTTGTTGCAGGGAAGGTATTTTAATCATTTAGATGAACAAAGCGTATATTTTGTTGAATGTAAAGCTGATGATCTTGTCTGTAAACCTTCACTCGACTCAACTATAAAAGTTAAAAAAAAAAAAATTATTCAAGAGCAAAGATGTCACTTTGAGGACTAAGGTGCACTTGACCCAAACCATGGTATTTTCAATAACTTCATATGCATGTGAAAGTTGGACAATGAATAAGGAAGACCGTAGAAGAATCAATCATTTGAATTATCATTTTAGAGAAGAATATTAAAAGTATCTTGGACTTACAGAACAAACAAATCTGTGTTGGAAGAGGTACAGCCAGAATGTTCCTTAGAAGCGAGGATGGCGAGATTTCATCTCTCATACTTTGGATATGTTATCAGGATGGACCAGTCCCCAGAGAAGGAAATCATTCTTGGTAAAGTGGAGCGTCAGTGAAAAAGGGGAAGAGCCCCAACAAGATGGATTGACATGGTGGCAACAAAAATGAGCTCAAACATAACAACAATTGTGGGGATGGTGCAGGGTTAGACAGTGTTTCATTCTGTTGTGCATAGGGTTGCTATGATTCGGGACTGACTCGATGGCACCTAACAATAAAAGAGCAACAAATCTTTGTTTGGTGAACAAATACTAGTGTTACTTGATCCCTCTTTGTCCCCACTCCTGAGCTCTTTGCTCCGTCACTTCCAATAAACCTTTATTCACATGAAACTTATAAGCCTCTTCTGTTCATTCTTGATCAGTAGAAAGCAAAAACCTAGATCACGGCCCAGTCCCAAACTGAGGAGCACTGCTCTATAGCAAACTACCGGAATATGGTGAGCCAGCTAGGAGCAAAGGCCCCAGCCCCAGATTTGAGAGAGGCACGACCAGGACCTGCAGACCCTCGACAAATGAGTAAGCAGCTGCCAAAACTCAATTCATACTGTGTCCTTTACTCCAGTGAGTGAGTCCCTAAGTCTGCTCCTCTCAACGGAGTTTTCACACCAACAGAAAATTTCTCTGTCTTTTGCTTTGAAGTAGGGACTGTTCATGGTGAGGGGTTTGACCCCAAGATATCATAGGAACTGACATTTTTGTCTATGGTGAGGGACTTGATTGTAAGATACATGTGACCTGAATTTCAGGAGTGCTCAAGAGACACTCTTTCCAGATTGAGTTGAAAAGCAACCCACTAGGACTAGCACAACCAGGGAATCTCACCAGTGGAGTGATTGCCTTTAATTGAGTCTCATCTCTGTACAGGCTCTTTTACTTAGAGACAGAGACTGGCCATGGTGAGAAGTTTGCTCGAAAGCTGTGAGACCTAGCAGATTTATTCATCCCAAGACCCATACCACCACTTATCTGTCAGTTTGTTGTACTGTGATGGCTTGCATATTATAGTGATGCTAGAAGCTATGCCACCAGCATTGTAAAGACCAGCAGGCTTTAGCTGAGCTTCCAGACTAAAACTAGGAAGTAGAGGCAGATTACTTCTGATAGTTTAGCCACTGAAAACTGTATGAATAGCGCAGAACACTATCAGGTATAGTGGCAGAAGATGTGCTCCTCAGGTTGGAAGGCACTCAAAATACAACTGGAGAAGAGCTGCCTCCTGAAAGTAGAGTTAACAGTGATGATGCAAATGGAGTAAAGCTTACAGGATCTTCATTTGTTGATGCAACACAACTCAAAATAAGGAGAAACAGCTGTAAACATCCATTAATAATCAGAACATGGACTATACAAAGTGTGAATCTATGAAAATTGGAAGTTATCAAAAGTGAAATGGAATGCATAAGGAACAAAATCCTAGGCATTAGTGAGCTGAAATGGACAGATATTGACCAGTTTAAGTCTGATAGTCATATGGTTTACTATGCTGGGAATGACAAATTTTCAACGTTAAAAAGAGCACTTCAAGATATATCTTGGAGTACAATAAGGGGAAGTGACCAAAGAACATCAATGAAGCGGCCAGCTAAGCCCCACATCCTTCAGCAGACTACTGTGAACCCGGGTGGAGACCTGGTCTGCCAGCAGCGAGGCAAGACCTGGGGACTCATGGGCTCAGAGTCAATGACACAACCACAGAGGACTAGAGTGGAGAGCGAAAGCGGCCAGCTGATAAGAAGAGGGCGGACAGATGCAAGAACACACAAACTTGCGAATGATACCCACTTGACCTGGCTTCAATGACTGGATGATCCCGAAGAAGAAAGAAGAGGAAAAAGGCGTCATCTGATACAATTTGATAAACTTGACCTACACCTATAAATGCAGTAGCTCAAAAGAGGAAACAAATTCCTGCTGCAAGAATTATTCCCACCCCCTCCATACAAAGAGTGGACAGGGATGGGCAACTTGGACATTGGCTACCCAAAATGGGGAGAAGGATACAAAGGTAAGAAGTGACTGGCTTACAAGCTTTCAAGAGGGAACCTAGATCCAAAGGGCGTGGAGGAAGGTAGAGTCTCCAGTGAATAGTATCCAGCCTGTCCAGGAAGGCTGATGAAATGAAATGCAGATGGGGCTCTTGTGATGCAATAGTGAAGAATTGTTATCAGGACTGTTTGTGAGGGTTGAAAATGCAAAGGTGGACATTTTATAGCAAGGAGGGGAGTGATTAACTTTCCAGTCTAGGAGCAGAGGTCCCTAGGACCATCAATGGAGAAGAGCGGAGAGCGGGACCCTACCCAGAGAAGCAGTGAGTCCTGAGATGGAGGCAGAAAAGATGACGTGAAGAGATGGAGTGGCTGGGGACTTGAGATCCAGAGAGGGAAAGGGGCTGCATGCTGAGGACCATGAGGGGTGGGCAGGCTTGCAGGTATACCCTTTGGTTGGGTGATGATACATGGACGGGATGGTAACTATGGCAATGAAACGAAGTATGATAGAATGAATGTAAAACTAATGTTCTCCCATGTAAACTATCACACAATTCACAATAAAACATTTATTTTAAAAAAAGATATATCTTAGAGTACAGTACTGTCTGTGATAGGATAATATCACAGGATTTTATGCCTATGAGGAAGACCAGTTAATATCATTCAAATTTATGAACCAATCACTAAAGCCAATAATGATGAAATTGAAGAGTTCTGTTGGAACCGACTCCACGGTGCATAACCACCACCAATGATAGCTTCTTAAGTCCGAAATTGATCAAACAAGTAATCAAGATGTATTGATAATTACTGGTGATTGGTATCTAAATGTTGGAAACAAAGATCAGTAGTTGGAAAATATGTCCTTGGTGATAGAAATGGTGCCGGGTGGGGGGAGGGTGTCACAGGATAGCATTTTGCAAGACAAATAACTTATTCTCTGGAAATAACTTCTTTAAACAACCTAAAACATGGAGCTCACCAAATGGAATATACAGGAATCAGATTGACTACTGGACAACTGTAGAACAGACTATCAATTGCTTATATGCAAGTTCAAGCTGAAGCTGAAGAAAATTAAAACAAGTTCACGAAGAGCCAAAATATAAGTATATCCCACCTGAATTTACAGACCATCTCAACAACAGAGTTGATGCATTAAACACTAACGACCAAAGACCCCAGGAGTTGTGGGATGCCATCAAGAGCATTGCACAGTAAGAAAGCAAAAGGTAATTTAAAAGACAGGAAAGAAAGAAAAAGCCAAAATGAGTACCAGAAAAGACTCTGAAACTTGCTCTCCAGTATAGAGATGCTAAAGAGAATAGGAGAAATGAGGAGGTACAGGAACTGAATAGAAAATATAAAAGGGCAGCTCAAGGAGAAGACAAAGTAAAGTATTACAATGAAATGTGCAAGGACATGGAGTTATAAAACCCAAAGGGAAGAACATGCTTAGCATTACTCTAGTTGAAAGAACTGAAGAAAAAATTCCAGCCTCAACTTGGAATATTGAAGGATTCTATGGGGAAAATATTGAATGATGCAGGAAACATCAAAACAAGGTGGAAGGAATACACACAATTTAACCATTTCAAGAGTTAGCATAAGATCAGGAACCAATGGTACTGAAAGAAGAAGTCCAAGATGCACTGAAAGCATTGGCAAAAACAAAGCTCCAGGAATTGACAGAATACAAATTGAAATCTTTCAACAAACTGATGAAGTACTGGAGACACTCACTCATCTATGCCAAGAAGTTTTGAAGACAGCTATCTGTCCAACTGATTGGAAGAGATCCACATTTGTGCCCAGTCCAAAGAGAGGTAACTCAACAGAATGTGAAATCATCAGACAATATCATTAATATTATATTCATGTAAAATTTTTCTAAAGATATTTCACAAATGGTTGCAACAGTACATTGACAGGGAACTGTTAGATATTCAAGCCAGATTCAGAAGAGGACATGGAACTAGGGATATTATTCCTGATATCAGATGGATCTTGGCTGAAATCAGAGAATACCAGAAAGATGTTTACTTGTATATTATTGACTATGCAAAGACTATCATCTGTGTGGATCATGCCAAGCTATGGACAACATTGCAAAGAATGAGTATTCCAGAACCCATAATGTGCTCATGAGAAATCTGTACATAGGCCAAGAGGCAGTCATTCATACACAACAAGAGGATATTAAATGGTTGAAAATCAGGAAAGGTGTGTGCCAGGTTTGTATTCTTTCACCATACTTATTCAATCTGTATGCTGAACAAATAATCTAAGAAACTGGATTATGTGTAGAAGAATGTGGCATCAGAATTGGAAGAAGACTCATTAACAACCTGCAATATGCAGATGATACAACATACTTGTTGGAAGCAGACCTAAAATACTTACTAATGAAGATGAAATACCACAGGCTTCAGTATGAATTGCACCTCAGTGTAAAGAAAACAAAACCCCTCAATAACATCATGATAAATGGACAAAAGATTGAAGTTGTCAAAGACTTTGTTTTGCTTGGATCCAGAATCAACACTCATGGATGCAGCAGTCAAGAAATCAAGCGACGTATTTCATTAGGCAAATCTGCTGCACGAGACCTCTTTAAAGTTTTCAACAGCAAATATATCAGTTTTAGGATTAATGTGTGTCTCACCTAAGTCATAGTATTTCCATTGGCCTCAAAAGAGGAAGACCCCCAACAAGATGGATTGGCCAAGTGGCAGCATTGATGGACTCAAGTGTGGCAACAATAGTGAGGTTGGCCCAGGATCGGGCAGTGTTTCGTTCTGCTGTGCATAAGGTTGCTATGGGTCGGTACTGACTCAATGGCACCTAACAACAACAATAACATATACATGTGAAAGTTGAACAGAGAATAATGAAGACCAGAGAAGAATCAGTGCATTTGAATTATGGTTTTAGAGAAGAAGAAGAAAAGTACCATGAACTGCCAGAAGAACAAACAAATCTGTGTTGGAAGAAGTACAGTCAGAATATTCCTGCTAAGCCAGGATGGTGAGACTTCATCTCTCATACAGTCATGTTATCAGGAGGGACCAGTCCCTGGAGAAGGACATCATGCTTGATAAAGTAGAGGGTCAGTGAAAAAGAGGAAGACCCCCCCAATGAGATGGATTGTCACAGTGGCCGCAGCAATAAGCTCAAGCATAACAACAGTTGTGAGGATAGTGCAGGACTGGGCAGTGTTTCTGTTGTGAATAGGGTCGCTATGAGTCGTAACCAACTCAATGACACCTAACAACAACAAAGACCCTAAGACTGTCTGTGGTGAGCGCTTCAAACCCCAAGATCCTGTAGGGACTAATGTTGTCTATAGACCTGGGAAATAATTTCTTTTCCTCTAAAACCACCACTCATAACCTCTCTTTTTGTGATCTGCTACGATAATAACAAAATTTTACTTAAAAATTATTTTTCTGTAATGCCAACTGACCTTACTATCTTCTGGGGGATCAAGGGAAGTGGCCCAAGAATGGGTGTTTGTCTTCCTTAAACATGAGCAGTTTTTTAAAAATATGATCTTCTAAGTTAAAAGGGTTAATGTTATTTTGTAACACTACATGGCCTCAACACACTTTGATATAACAAATTTAGTGCCCAATGTGAAACTCCCACTCTGGTTCCATCCCCTGAGTGTCCAGTCCTGAGTAGAGCAGGGAGCAAAGACAGTGCACCCCTCTTTGAGTTTAGGAGATCTCTGATCCCTGGACTCTCTTTGACTGGCAATGGAGAAGAACTCCACAGGTTTTGAACTGATAACAGAGAGAATTATTGACAGGGTAAAGTGCATGCATCAATTATCAGCTCCAGGAGTGTGTTGTTGTTAGTGCCTTTTTTGAGTCAGTTTTGACTCATAGCGATCCTGTATAGGGTTTCTAAGGAATAGCTGGTAAAGTTCAAACCGACCTTGCGGTCCAGGGCATTATCCCACAGCACCACACCAGGACCCCTGTAATGACCAGTGAGGCATCAGGTTCCCTTCACCATGAAGAAGCTGGGGAGAAAATCTTGCAGAGCAGCCTGGAGACCAGAGTTAATCTGGTTTTGTTCTGGTTTTAACTTAGGTTTGATTAACAGTGTGCATCTGTATCTGTATGAGTGAGTGTCAGCTAAGGAATGTGTAATCAGACAAGCATCCTAGAGCATCTTGTTGTTGTTAAGTGCCGTCGAGTCGATTCCAACCCATAGCAACCCTATATAGGGGTTTCCAAGGAGCAGCTAGTGAGCTTAAACCACTGACCTTGCAGTTCAAATGACTTTTCAGTCTGATGCATTAGCCCACAGCACCACACCAGAACTCCTCTAGATGCATCTTAATGGAGAGTTTTTCAGTTATGATCCTACTGGAAAAATAAATAAACGATATCCATTGGGTTAATAATCCCAAAGAGTTAATGTATGCAAAAGCAAACTGGGTTGCATATGCTTACATTATATAGTGTTTTATAGGCTTAAGATTTTGTCTATTTCTTTTTAATTTTATTTTATGACATCTTTCCATTTGCTGATTATAATGATTACATTTACTATGAAACAAGCATGAAAACTGAAGTATGAATCATTTAAAGCAAAACTGGTTAAAGTCATTTTTTGGGGAACGGGGAACTGTGGGTAGGATAAGGAGCAAGGGTTGGGGTTAGGACTATGGCTAGGTTTAGACTAGACCTAGGACTTTGTTTAGTTGTAGGATTATGGTTTGGGCTAGAATTAATGTTAGGGGTAAGGGTTAGACAAGGGCTAGGAGTAGGGCTTGGTCTAATTTTTAGGGTTACAGTTAGGTTTATGTTCATTTTTTCCTTGAAATCTATTTGATTTCTTCTTCATTTGGAAGTTTTGTAACTGCCTTCCAGCTTTTTACTTTCTGGGCTTTTTGTTGTTGTCTCAACTCTATCTCTGGTTCTCTGTTTTTAGTCTTTTAGGTTTGTTATACTTTGAATACTTCTAAACTTGGGGTGAATTCTATGTGATATTGTCATGTATGTTAGTCTCAAGTTGTTGTCTACTGTTGGTGGTTCTGTGTCCAAAGAACTCACTTTAGTATTTTTTGTAAGGTGTTTGGTTTACAGCACAATTACAAATTCCTTTACTTTCTGTTTATCTGAAAATATCCTGACTTTGCATCATATTTAATGGACAGTTGTGCTGAGCATATGACTCTTGGTTGATAATTTTTTTCTATCAGAGTTTTATATGTATCATTCTATTTTCTTCTTGCCTGCATGGTTTCTGCTTAAAAATAGGAACTTCGTCTTATTTTTCTTTGAAGGTAACTTTCATTTTTCCTGAGCTGCTCTCAGAATTCTTTCCTTGTCTTTGATTTTGAACAGTTTGTTTATAATATATCTAGGTATTCTGAACACTGTTTGGAGTGTGTTCAAATTCTTGAATGGCTATCATCTTGTCTTCTATGATGTTAGGGAAGGTTTCTTCTAACAACTTTTAGATAATATTCTCTTATTATTATTATTTTAAAAATCTATTCATGTTCTGAAATTCCAATCCCATGTAAGTTATTCCTCTTGATAGTGTCCCCATAAAATTTAGGCTTTGTTCAGATTTTTTTTTTTTTTTTCCTGTTTGTTCCTCGAGCAGACAAATATTGAGAGATCACTTGAAAGCTCAGTGATTTGGCCTTCTATTGGTTCAATTCTACCTCTTCAACATTTTAATGTATTATCTATCTCTGAAATTTATTATAATCTTCTGGTTTTCTAGTTGCTGTTTTTGCTTGGTTCCTATTTTTTTCATTTCATCAGTTTGTTTCCTGAATTCTTCTATAATTTTGTCTGTGTTTTCCTTGATTTCATCTGCCATCTTCTCAACCATTCTCTCAATCTGTGGAAGGTGACTGAACTTTATTTTGTTTTTAATTCCTTATTAAGTAGTTCCAATATCATTTCTGATATATTTTCTGATTCTGTATTTTGCTGACTTGTTTGAGGCACTCTGTCTTGTTTCTTCGTGTAAGCTGAAATTGTCTGTTTTGTCCAAGACATTGTGGGAGTCCTGGTGTTAATTAACCTGTGGGTTCATGCATTGGACTGCAGTCAGTTTGAACAGCAATGGCTGTTCAAACTCACCAGGTGCTCCTCGGAAACCCTATACAGAGTCGCTATGGGTCAGAACCGACTCAACAGCACTTAACAATAACAATAACAACTTTTATATTTAGTTGATGATCGAATGTTGGTATATTTTCAGGCTCTCACCACCTGTCTCCTGGTAGATGTGGTAGAGACCAGAAGTATGAATGTGGTTTTTTGTTCACTGTGTAGCATATTTCAGTGTGAGTTCATGCATCTCCAGAAGCAGGGGTGCTATGCCTGATGCCAGGTAGAGCAGAGACTGTGCAGAAGGGGGTGGCAGTGAGCACTGGGTTGTCAAGGTCAGGGACTGACCATGCCCCTGGCTACCAGAAGGGCACAGGAACAAGGGAAAACAGCACCCCTTGCTGCCAACCTCTAGCCATGTCCTGCACCTGCAGTCTGCCATGTATACAGTCATTTGCAAAAGCACATGATGGCCACACTACTCCACACCAGCCTATAATCCAACCATTTTTCTTTTCTCTCACTGTTCCTGTTTTGCTTCCCCTTACAGTTTGAACTTCATCCACCTTGTTGTCCTGTCCTTTGAAGCTCAGGGTTCCAGGATCACCACCTATATCTGTTTTACACAGTCTCCCATGTCTTTGTTGCAGAGTACTGACTACTTTGTTGCAGTGTGTCTGCCTACTCTGCCATCTTGGCCAAGAAGTCTATAAGTTTTATCTTTAATCTAGGTATAATCTTTCTGTTTCACTCTGTTCTGTGGGTTTGCTGTATCTAAGCTTCTGTTCTTGTGTTAAATTAAAGGCCATGGCTAATGTTTTTCATAAGGAAATCTATAAATCTCAATTCTTTCCTAAGGAAAACTTATTTTACCTTGCGTATAATCACTCACTCTGATTTGGTTTAAAGACAGGTGAGTGATTGTTGGTTAAAAAGTCTGAATATTATATAGAGAATTGATTAAGTGATTCATTTTAGGGTATTTGTGTTTAACACAACTTTAAAAGCAAACTATTTTCAAGTAACTTATACTAAATATTAAAAGATGTGTTTTATCTAAGAGAAAGGTAATTTAGTGTTAAACATTAGTTCCAGAATGTGGAAAAAATGATTTTTGAGGAAAAGCAAAAGAAAGGCTAAAGAGAAAGATAACAAGAGAAGATTTTTTTAAAGGGAAAAGGAAAGTAGTTTTATCTTAAAGTGGAATGTCTGCTTATGCCAGAATATAAAAAATAATAAAAGCTAAACTTGAGGGTATATAATAAGTTGTAAATAGGTAAAAGGATAAACTAATACCACAAAGAATAAAAGAATATGTATGGATATTGGAGTCTAATAATAAATGTATGTATACTTTTAAATATTATAATGTAAGAAATATTTAACAAAACCAAGAACTATTAGAAAGTTTATTAAGAAGTTTTGTTTAATATGATCAAGGCTCTTGTTTAGGCTTTCTGTTTCCATAAAGATTTATAGCCTCGGTGCTAAAATAATGACAGCACCAACCATTCCACCCATAGAATTCTCTCTACTTCTCTCTTGGATTCAATAATCCATTGCAATGGCCACACAAAATTCAGACACCATACTCAGAGTTAGGGAAGTTAGCAAGTTATAGCTTGGGGTCAGAAATTCTCAGGGAACAGTTGTTCTAGTTGGCTGCTGATAAATGCCCATAGGACACACCACTCCACTCTAAGTCTCAGCCTGAGGGCACTCGACTATAGCTCTATGGGTTAGCAAACCTAGCCCCCTCACCTGGAAGAATAAAAGAATATGTATGGATATCACTCTATAAGCAAGCTTCCTTCCCAAAGGTATTCAGCTTTGCTTTCTCTTTAGGGTGGGAAGTCCACTGCTCTGTCTCATGCTCTGGTTCTTGGTTCTGCTGCTTCTGCCCCTCTGACTCTCCTCTGATGTCACAGCTCTGATGTCCATCCCTGGGTCAAGGAGGTTCAAAGTTCAGGAATCTCAGGGCCCAAAAGATGTGCTCCACTCCTGGTTCTTTCTGGTACTAATATCTCCCATCCTGCTTCTGAGATGGCTCAGTTTTAACCCATGCTAAAGTTTCAAGTTTTTACAATTACAGTAAACTCTGCTAACATCCACAGCTAAATCATGTCATCCTATTAGTATCTTCTCCAACCTAGACCCAGCAGGGCAGAAATGTTGTTTAGTGGTAGCTACAGAGTTGGCTAGAAGAGACTTTAGATCATTCACTACACCATACTCAGAAACCCTATACAGGGTCACTATGAGTTGAAAGTGACTCAATTGGTATACCACAATAACAAAAGTTTAATATGTTGATTCATAAGAAGCTTTAATATCAAATACTGTACAAAGCAAAGAATTGGGTTTCTTACTGTTAAGAAAATATTTTCTTTATCTGGTAGCATAGTGGTTACAAATAGGGTTGCGAACTGCAAGGTCAGCAGTTTGAAAATACCAGCTGTTCCGCGGGAGAAAGATGAGGCTTTCTGTTCCCGTAAAGATTTACAGCCTCGGAAACCCTGTTCAGGGTCGCTATGAGTCAGAACCGACTCCACGGCACATAACAACAACAACAACAACAACTAAATTAAAGGATTAATTTTATTCTGTGTAGTATACCTTAAGACAAGGGTTTTAACAGAATAAATTCCTGAGCATAGTGAGCTGACAATCTGAAACTTCATGAAAAGTCACAAAATATTTTTGCTTATAAAAAAAAGGCACTAAAAGGTTTTATTTAATGAAGGAGGTATCTAATTCTCATTTGAGCTAAAAATTCATTATTAGTATTTCTTCTTATGTTTTTGTCTAATACTGAACAACAGACACATAGTATAATGTCATAATTTTATTGATCTTAATTTTTGGTAATTAAGCTTGGTCACAACTTTGTTTCTTTTAAATTTAACAGTACAAAACCCAGTAGGTTTAACTGAAAGAGTACCCTAATTAACCATAATGTTTAGTTCAGATGCTTAACAACTTATTTATTATATAGAAATATTGTTTCAAAACTGTTATGTTGTGTGTCTAAAGTTTTTCAGAAAATAATGTTAACTATTATTATTTATATTTGAACCAACTCCACGGCACATAACAACAACAACATTATTTATATTTAAAGCTATTTCTGTCTAAAATTTTGTTACACTGACTTTATTTGACTTTACATTACTTTTAGAATTGGTTCCTATTGAATTTGCAAGTATTCACTTTTAGAAGGTATTTTTATTGTGAGTTAATTGTGGCGCTATTAGATTTTGTCATCTGCAGTTAGAGAAAAATTGGGCAGCAGTCATGTGTAGGGTCACAGCTGACTTCTAAATATCAGCCTCTATGAACAAACAAGTTCTGAATTTAGTTAATAAAAGAGCATAATGTACCCTTATCTTTAAAAAAACATTGAGTAGTTTCAAGGCTCTCCCTTTGGCAAAATATATTCCAAGGGTAAATTCTCTGTCTGAAGGTTGTGATTTTTTTAACCCATTGCTGGAGCATGCATTAGAAACCTAAAATCTTAGCTAAAGCCAAAGAGCAGGCAGACAACGCTCACTCACCACTAACAACCAACATATTCCATTTTTAGGTCAGGAGGGGTTTCAATGTGAAACCCAGTTGGAACTACAATGGGGATGTTAACGAAAGAGCCAGACATTTACTAGCATATGTTTTAGGTGAGACCCAGAAATGTGCAATTAAACCTATTAATTATGATCCAATAAAGGAAGTAACCCCAACAGCCAAAGAGAACTCCATGATTTTCCTCCCCAGGCTGAAAGAGGCCTTTGGAAAGTATACTAATTAATGACAGGTGCAGGGTAACAGGAAGGGGGCCCAGGTAGGAATTGGGCAATTAGCCCATCAAGGAACAACAACCAATCCAGTAAGGGGGAAATGGCTAAATCACAAAAACACAGATAACTTGTGGCTTGTGCAGTGAAGGGTGGCATCAGTCTTGCCTCTAGGGGGAGGGCAACCGAAACCAGGAGTGCTCAAACCCCACTCTACAGCATCTATCCTCACTCGCGAGGTAGACTCGTCTCTACTCTTCTGTGAATGTTCTATTATATAATAAACTTAGTGCTTTGCTGAAAGTTTTCATCTTCTGAACTTTATCTCACTCAGTAAGTCCTATCCCTTTCCAACACTGAACCAGGTCTCAAGTCCAGGGCATCCCATCCTGTGAACTTGACACTAACACTGACCCTGAGAGCCTAGAAGAAAAAAACTTTAATAGCTATATTCTTTATTACTCAGTCTGCAGCAAATATTAGAAGGATGTTACAAAGGTAGAGGCAAGACTCCAGACTCCACATTCATGACTTTAAATTATTTAACAACAGAGAATAAATAAAAATGAGAAAAGGCCCAATTGTTTACAGTGGCACTCCAAGACCCATCTCAAAGTAATCCTACAAGACCAAGGACCGAGACATGCACAGATGTTTCCTCACTGGCTGGTAAGTATTGAGCCAGACCAAAGTGAGTATTGCAGAAAGAAAGGACATTGGAAGGAAGAGTGTCCTGAGTGTCTGAAAGCAGGGTACCCAGTTGATTTCCCCTGGAGTCCAGTCTGGCAAGGCCCACCATGACTGATTTTCCTGTCTTCAGAGGAGGAAGGGCGGCCCTATTGATGGGGCCCAGAGATCTCAGTTCCCGGCTAGAAGACCATTTCTATCTCCACAGCGGACCCATAGATTGCTTTTGATGTGAGACATAAGGAGACTAAATATTTAATGAGACACAGAAGCTGCCTTCTCTATTTTAACCCCAAATCCAGGCCTACTCTCCGGTGTGACTACAATTATTGGGGTCAATAAATAAGAAATTTTACTTTTTCCCTCTCCTGTGAAGTGGGGCAAATAATTTTTTTCACATGTTTTATTGTGAATTATGTGATAGTTTACATGGGAGAGCATTAGCTTTAGATTCATCCTATCGAATATCATTTCATTGCCATGGTTACAATCCCCTCCATGCATCATCAACCAACCAAAAGGTATACCCTGCAAGCCTGCCCCCTGGTCATCAGCACACAGCCCCTCTCCCTCTCTGGGTTTAAAGTCCCAAGCCGCTCCATCTCTCCATGTCATTGTCTCTGCCTCCAACTCTGGCATCACTGTTTCTCTGAGTAGGGTCCCACACTCTGCTCTTCTCCCTTGATGGTCCCGGGGACATCCGTTATTGGACTGCAAAGTCAATCATGCCCCTCCTTTTGCTCCAAAATGTCTACCTTTACATTTCCAACCCTCACAGTCAGTCCTGATAACAATTATTCATTATTGTACCACAAGAGACCTATTCCCATCTCCTTTCATCAGCCCCACTCAGACAGATTGGATACTACTCAGTGGAGATTCTACCTTCCTCTGCTCCCGCTGGATCTAGGTTCCCTTTTGAAAGCTTGTAAGCCAGTCACTTCTTGCCTTTGTAGCCCCCCCACCCCCCATTTTGGGTAGCCAGTGTCCAAGTTGCCCATCCCTGTCTACTTTGTATATGGAGGGGGTGAGAATTATCCTCACTGTAAAGATTTATTCCCTCTTTTGAGCTACTGCATCCATAGGTGTAGGTCAAGTTCATCAACTTGTATCAGATTACTCTCTTTTCCTCTTCTGTCTTCTAGTTGAGCTCTGATCATCCAGTCATTGAAGCCAGGTCAAGTGTGGGTGTTCTTATGCATATGCCCTCTCTTCTTATCAGCTGGATGCTTCACTCTCCACTCTAGTCCTCTGTGGCTATGTCACTGATTCTGGGTCCAAGAGTCCCTAGTTCTTGCCACATTGCTGGCCAGCCAGGTCTTCACCCGGGTTCACAGGAGTCTATTGAACGTTGTAGGGCTTAGATCATAGCTTCATTGCTGTTTTTCCCTCACTTCCCCTTATTGGTGATGAATGTGGTCACCAATCAGAGTGCATGTCTGTTCCTGTAGTCCTATTGAGTCTTAGTCTTGGAAGGGGGTTTTCCCTGAGGGGACCTGACCGCTTGCTTTTATGTCTCCTGGGAGGGCAGCTTGCTTGTTCGTGGAGTAATCAGTCAGACTGCCGTTATTGCTTTATATTTTTCCTATTGATCTTTCGTTCAAGAAGTATCTTCTGTTCTTCTAGCTGCTCCAGGCTCGATTATTATATGTCTTGGTGATTTTCTTTTAGGGTCTATCCTTCCTGGGGTTAGTTGAGCTTCTTGAATGCTTATCTTTTCACTTTTTAGGATGTTAGGGAAATTTTCTTCCAGAAGTTCTTCAACTATCTCTTCTGTGGACTTGTGTGATTCTTCCTGTTCCAGAATGCCAATAATTCTTAACTTATTCCTCTTCATGTTGTCCAACATGAATCTTAGACCTTTCTCAGATTTTTACATCTTTTTTTTCTTCTTCTTCTTCTTCTGTTTTAGTGGTATTGAGAGATTTATCTTTCAGCTCACTAGTTCTGGCTTTTATCTCTTCAATTCTACTCCTTTGCCCTTTCATTGTATTGTGCATTTCTTATATTCTATTATTAATCATTTGGACCTCTTTCTGTAGGTTTTGAATCATTTCCAATGCTGTATCTATCTTATTTGATTGTTCCTGTAGTGCTTTCCTAATTTCTTCCTTATTTTTCTCAACTCCATTATAAAGTGTTTTGATACCTTTTATAATCATTTTCTGAATTCCTTCTCAGGCATTTGCAAAGCCTGTCCTCCTTCCAGTATTGAGTGTAGGTCTACTTCCAACTCATTTGTCTCAGTCACTTTATCTCATTTCTGGACATGTGCTGATATGGTCGTCTGTTTCGGTTTTTGGGGCATATTCAGTGGTTAGCTATGGCCTTAATACTTAGATGGGTATGTATTTTCGTATTTTTTATGCTTTCTGATTGCCTCCAGGTAGATGTGATCAGGAGATGGGCTTCCCTTTCCACTGTTCTTCCTGAGAAATTTCAAGATGCCACTGTTGGACTTTATGACGTAACTCAGGATTTTATTTTTGGCCTGTTTCCTTTTTAGTGTACTGGTCATGCTCCACAACCCCCATTTAGGCCTTTTTCCCTGTGATAAACAGTTCAGGGTTGGCTGTGACCATTTTTCGCTGCCATTTGGTTTTAAGTGGAAACTATCCCATTAATTTTTTTTAATGTTCTATTGTGAATTATATGATAGTTTACATGGGAGAACTTTAGTTTTACATTCATTCCATCATATATCATCTCATTGCCGTGGTTCCAATCCCATCCATGCATCATCAACCACCCAAAGGGTATATCCCAGAAACCCGCCCTACACTTCCCCCTCCTGCCCCCAGTTTAAGGCCCACAGTCCCTTTCCCTCTCTGGGTCCAAAGTCCCCAGTTGCTTCATCACTCCATGTCATCATCTCTGTCTCCATCTCAGGCATCCCCGTTTCTCTGGGTAGGGTCCCGCTCTCGGCTCTTCTCCGTTGATGGTCCCAGAGGCCTCCGCTCCTATCCTGGAGAATTAATCACTCCCTTCTTTGTTACAAAACTTCTACCTTTGCATTTCCAACCCTCATAGTCTGTCCTGATAAGCATTATTCACTACAGTATCACGAGTTA
>NW_006408757.1:144880-150486 GCF_000296735.1 Chrysochloris asiatica
ATGGCGGCTCCTGGAGCAGCCGAGCATCCCGGACTAGAAAGCAATAGATTTCTTGCTTCTGCCACAAATTCCCCCAGCTGTGAGCCTTCCAACCTTCTAAATATTCCTTTACATGTGGTTCAGAGTTCTGGGACCATCCCCTGAACCTGCTTGGTCGGGTATTCTGTGTTATTGGCGGAGCTCTCTGTTATACATCCATCCGATCCGCCGTCTTGTTTGTTCCAGCTTACTATCAAATCTTTTGATTTGCTGTTGTCAACTTGATACAATATGGTGGGGGTTATGTGCCATGGAGTCAGTTCCGACTCATAGTGACCCTGTACAGGGTTTCCGAGGCTGTAAATCTTTACAGGAGCAGAAAGTCTCATCTTTCTCCCGCGGAACAACTGGTAGTTTCAAACTGCTGACCTTGCAGTTCACAGCCCTATTCATAACCACTACGCTACCAGAGCTCCTTTGATACCATGTAGATAGTTCTTAAAAGAACATAATTCTTAAAGTAGACCTCTTGTACTAGTTAAGTGAAACTATTGTTTGTTTTTAGGAGCCCTGGTGGTGCTGTAGGTTAAGCATTGGGCTGTTAACCACAAGGTCAGTAGTTCAAACCAACCTGTCGCTATGCAGGAGGAACTGCTCCCATACAGTTTGACTGTCTCAGAAACCCTAAGGAGCAATTCTATTCTGTTCTATAGGGTCACTATGAGTTGGAATCAACTTGAGAGCAGTGGATTTTATTTTATTATTATTGTTCCGTTTAAAGAAGACTTCTGGGGATATTTTTGGTTTAAGGCTTAAAGATTATCTCAGGGCAATAGTTTCATGAGGTCATCCAGCCTCCATGGTTCCAGAAATTCTAGAGTCCATGAGAATGTGAAATTCTGTTTTGCATTTTCCCACTTTTTATCAAGATTCTTCTATAGAAACTTTGATAAAAATATTCAGTCATGGTAGCTAGACACTGGGTGCAGATTTTAAAAAGGGAGAAGGGGACTAGGCTCAAGGTTTTCATTCCCTCTTTATGTATGAGAGTGTTCTGTCTCAGGGGATGTAGGAGAGAGGAGGAAAGGAAGGGGAAGCAGATTGCTTTCCAGCTCTGTGCCTCAGGGACACGTCACCCCTGTCTCTGTCAGTAGGGGGAGCCAGAAACCAAGTTTCCTAAGAATGGCATCTGGCTGGGTACCTGGACTGGACAAACTTAATGGAAACTAGTCAAGTCAACCCAGGGTGCTGTGAAAATAACAGCAAGGAAGGAGCTAAGAGTTAGGGTTAGCTTTATTGTCTTTGCCATAGGCTGCTTTCTAAATCTGCCTTCCAGGGTTTAGGGTAAAGCAGGCATCAGTTGGTGGAAAACTCTTTGACTGGGCAGTGCAGCTGCAAAAAAAGTGACATCCTCCACTCCCTTTGGGCTATCTCATCCACTCTTAAGACCTCACAATTCTGTATCTCTAGCTCATTCTCTCCTGAGCTCCAGACCTAGATGGTCAACTGGCTATAGGACAGGTTCTCTGGGAAGCTCAAACTCAACATGTTACTGAACTCATCTCCTTCATTCTTCCCCATTTCCATAAATAGCACTGCCAGTTATACAAGTCAGAAACTGGGAAGCATCTTTGTGTCGTTGCTCTCTTTTTCCCTTTACACCCAACCCATTAATAAGTCCTGTTGGCTCTACCTCCAGAATATATATCCAAAATGCAACCACTCTTAACCATCTCCACTGCCACAATTTTGGTTTAACCCACCATTGTATCTTGCCTGGATAACTGCAGTAAACTCCTAACTTGTCTTCCTGCTTTGGCTTGTGTCTGCCCCTTACGGTCTAATCTCTACCTAGAAATTAATAAGTGATCTTTCAAAAACATCTCAACCAGGAGTGGGGTACGTCCAGCCCATGAGCCTATAAGGCCATGAAATCATTTGGTCTGGCCCTGCCAAGACAACTGCAGTTCCAGCCATCACGTTGTTGTTGTTGTTAAGTGCCATCGAGTGAGTTCCAACACTCGTGGTGGTGGTTACGTGCCATGGAGTCAGTTCTGACCCATAGCAACACATTAGGGGTGAGTTAATGAAATATTTGACCAAATATGTTGTTGTTAGGTGCCATCAAATCAGTACCAACTCATAGGGACCCTATATACAACAGAACAAAACATTGCCTGGTCCTGGGCTAACCTCACAATTGTTGCCACGCTTGAGCCCATTGAGTCCATCTCGTGGGGGTTTTCCTCCTTTTCTCTGACCCTCCACCTTCCCAAACATGATCTCCTTCTCCAGTGACTGGTCCCTGCTGACAGTAAGTCCAAAGTATGAGAGACAAAGTTTGGCCATCCTGGCATCCAAGGAATACTCTGGCTGCACTTCTTTCAACACAGATATGTTTGTTCTTTTGGCAGCCCATGGCACTTTCAATATTCTCCTCCAACACCATAAGTCAAATGCATCAATTCTTCTATGGTCCTCCTTATTCAATGTCCAGATTTCACATGCATATGAGGTTATTGAAAATACCATAGCTGGGCTCAGGCATACCTTAGTCCTCAAGCTGACATCTTTGCTCTTCAACACTTTAAAAAGGTCTTGTGCAGGCGGATGGGAAAACAAATAAGCAGGTTTACATGGGCTAAGTGAGAAAGGTAAATAATGATGTATGCACAGCCTTGGAACAACAGGGCTCTGAGATACACGGGTTGGAATGGGCAAAGGGGGGAACTAATATTAAGATGCTTGGCTGTCTTTTGAATCTCAGTTTCCCTGGCATACCATTATAAAATAGACACTTGAGAGGAAAGAAAGGAATAGCCAAAAATATCACCATAGAAAGCTTGTAAGTCCGTCTTCTGCCTATAATTAATTGGAATACATAAAATAGGGCTACACTGTGCCCAGTGAAGGAGGCTTCCTGTGGAGCCTCTGCATTACATAAGACCATAAGTGGAATCCTGAACCTCACCCAGAATCTTCTGAGGTGGGAAATTTCCACTTGAAAGGACAAGCAGACCAGCCTGGAATGCCTAGAAAAACAGAAGATACTTCTTGAAAGAATGATCAACAGGAAAAATACAAAACAATATCGGCAAGTTGCTTGCCCAGGAGACATCAAGACAAGCAGTCAGGTCCCCTCAGGGCAAACCCCCTTCCAAGACTACGACTCAATCAGAATAAACGAGCAGACATGCGCTCTGTTTGGTGACCACTTCACCGATAAGGGGAAATGAGTGAAAAACAGCAATGAAGCGCAACCTAAGCCCTACCACATTCAATAGACTCTTGTGAACCTGGGTGGAGATGTGGTTGGCTAGCAGTGTGGCAAGAACTGGGGGTTCTTGGGCCCAGAGTCAGTGGCATAGCCACAGAGGACTAGAGTAAAGAGTGAAGTGTCCAGCTGATAAAAAGAGAGGGCATATGCATAAGAACATCCACACTTGCAGATAATACCCACTTGACCTGGCTTCAGTGACTGGATGATCAGAGCTCAACTAGAAGAAGAAAAAAGAGTAATCTGATACAATTTGATGAACTTGACCTACACCTATGGATGCAGTAGCTCTAAAGAGGGAACTAATCTTTACAGCAAGGATCATTCCCAGCACCTCTATACACAGAATAGACAGGGATGGTCAACTTGGACATTGGCTACCCAAAATGGGGGCGCTGCAAAGGCAAGAAGCGACTGACTTACAAGCTTTCAAGAGGGAGCCTAGCTCCAGAGGGTTCAGAGAAAGGTAGACTCTCGACTGAGTAGTATCCAATCTGTCTGGGTGAGGCTAATGAAAAGAGATGGGGTACAATGGTACAATGGTGAATAATTGTTATCAGGACTGACTGCAAGGGTTGGAAATGTAAAGGTAGACGTTTTGTAGCAAAAGGAGGGAAGTGATTGACTATGCAGTCCTAGAGCCAAGGTCCCTGGAACCATCAAGGGAGAAGAGCCGAGTGCAAGACCCTATCCAGAGAAGCAGTGACGCCAGAGATGGAGGCAGAGACGATGACGTGGAGAGATGGAGTGCCTGGGGACTCTAGACCCAGAGAGGGAGAGGGACTGTGTGCTGATGACCGGAGGACAGGCTTGCAGGATATCCCCTTCGGTTGGTTGATGATGCATAGAGGGGATTGTAACCATGGCAATGAAACAATATATGATAGGATGAATGTAAAACTAATGTTCTCCCATGTAAACTATCACATAATTCACAATAAAACATTAAAAAAAAGAAAAAAGGTCTTGTGAAGCAGATTTGCCTAATGCAATACGTCGTCTGATTTCTTGACTGCTTGCTTCCATGAGTGTTGATAGTTCATCCAAGAAGAATGAAGTCCTTGACAACTTCAGTTTTTTCTCCATTGATTAGAGTGTTTATTGGCCAAGTGGTGAGGATTTTTGTTTTCTTTACAGTGAGATGCAATTCATACTGAAGGCTGTGCTCTTTGATCTTCACCAGTAAATACTTTAAGTGCTCTTCACTTTCAGCAAGCAAGGTATATCTGTATATCACAGATTGTTAATGAGTATTCCTTCAAACCTGATGCCACATTTTTCTTCATATAACCCAGCTTCTCGGATTATTTGCTCAGCATACAGGTTCAATAAGTATGGTGAAAGAATACAACCTTATCACACACATTTCTTAATTTTAAACCATTCACTGTTCCCATGTTCTGTTCAAACTGCCTCTTGGTCTATGTACAGATTCCTCATGAGCACGATTAAGTGTTCCAGAATACTCATACTTCACAATGTTGTCCATAGCTTGTCATGAGCCATACAGTCTGGTATTCTCTGCTTTCAGACAAGATCCATCGGACATCAGCAGTGATATCTCTGGTTCCATGACCTCTTCTGAATCCAGCTTGAACCTCTGGAAATTTTCTGTCAATGTATGCTTGCACCCATTTCTGTATTACCTTTAGTAAAACTTTACTCGCATGGGATATCAGAGATATTGCCCTATGATTTCCGCATTCTGTTGGGTCACCTCTCTTTGGAATGGGCACAAATACGGATCTCTTCCAATCACTCGGCCAGATAGTTGTCTTCCAAATTTCTTGGCATAGATGCTTGAGTGCCTCCAGTGCTGCCTCACTTTCTTGAAAGATTTCTATTTTTATTACATCAATTCCTGGTGCCTTTTGCTTTGCCAATTCCTTCAATGTACCTTGGACTTCCTCCTTCACTATCACTGGCTCTTGATCATATGCTACCTCTTGAAACGGTTGAACATTAACCATTTCTTTTTGGTACATTGACTCTGTGTATTCCTTCCATCTTCTCTTGATGCTTTCTGCATCATTCAATAATTTCCCCCAGATAATCTTTCAATAATGAAAGTCAAAACTTGAATTTTTTCTTCAGTTCCCCCAGCCTGAGAACTGCTGAGTATGTTCTTCCTTTTTGGTTTTCTGACTCCAGATCTTTGCACATTTTCTTGTAATATTTGATTTTGTCTTTTCAAGCTGACCTTTGAAATTTTCTGTTCAGCTCTTGTACCTCCTCATTTCTTCCATTTGCTTTAGCATGTCTGTGCTGGAGAGCAAGTTTCAGTGTCTCTTCTGACATCCATTTTGACCTTTTCCTTCTTTCTTGTCTTCTTAATGACTTTTTTGCTTTC
>NW_006408757.1:151011-172219 GCF_000296735.1 Chrysochloris asiatica
CTTTAGTGGTTGGTGCGTAAATTTAAATAATAGTGGTATTAACTGGGCTTCCCTGTAGGCGCATGGATATTATCCTATCACAGACAGCGTTGTACCTCATGACTGATCTGGATATGTTCTTTTTGCCAATGAATGTAACACCATTCCTCTTGAATTTGTCAATCCTGGCATAGTAAACCATGTGGTTGTCAGATTCAAAATGGCCAATACCAGGGCATTTCAGCTCACTAATGCCTAAGATATCGATGTTTATGCATTCCATTTCATTTTTGATAATTTCCAATTTTTTTAGATTCATACTTCGTACATTCCATGTTCCGATCATTACTGAATGTTTACAGCTTTTTCTCTTCATTTTGTGTTGCCCCATCAGCAAATGAAGGTTCTGCGGGCTTTCCTCCCACGGGCTTTACTCCAGTCACATAATCATGGTCAACTCTACTTTGAGGAGGCAGCTCTTTCCCATTCGCATTTCGAATGCCTTCCAACCTGAATGGCATATTTTCCAGCACTATATCTGACAGTGTTTCTCTGCTATTCATAAGGTTTTTAGTGACTAAATATTCGGAGGTAGTTCGTCACTCCTTCTTCCTAGTCTGTCTTCATCTGGAAGCTCATCTGAAACCTATCCACCATGGGTGACCTTGCAGGTGTTTAAAATACCCATGGCATAGCTTTCAGAATCATAGTAACTCATAAGCCACCACAGTACAACAAACTGACAGATGAGTGGTGGTGATCAAGTACAATAGGCTAATTTTTAAGTTTACAATTTTTTATAGCCCGGGAATTTTGTATGGTCTGTATCATTGGATTAATTCCATGGAATGGGTCTGTGAGGTTACCTGCCCAGCTCTTAAAAGATCATGAGTGCTCTGTGAAGGTTTTTGTTTTTGTTTTTTCACAGTTGCAGTCTTATAGATCTTAGCACAGTACTTCAGGTTTTTGCTAATCAATGTTTGTTAGATAGAAGGATTTGTCAATTTACTAATCCTAAAGGGGAACAAAGACCACTGTATTAGAGAGCTAGAATGAAGACTTGGATGATATTCTTATGACCAAAATAATAATGGGGCCCAGAAACCAGGGAAGGTGGGAGGGCCAAGCATGTCCATTCCAGACACTACTCCTGCTGGCATTGCCCCTGTCTCCTTTTGTACCTGTCTCAAAATAGACATGAAAGTAACACAGAAAAATCTGAGTTATACCCAGCAACTGACTCCCACTTCTATTCCCTTCCTAATTATTGTGCTGAAATAAAGCTGCCCATGTTTGGCAGTGGGATGGAGGGGATCCATTTTGTTCCCAGTGTCTGTTTACTCCTCCAGATGCCCTGTACCCACTTCTTCCCCAGGTTAAGAAATTTCTCTGTGCTCCCCAGTAGCTTAGCATCCCCACCCTATTCCTGAAGCACCTCAGAATGCTCCATGTGGCTTGGATACCAAGACATTACATTACAATGGTTTTTTGTTTTGTTTGATCACTTTTCTCTTTCTCTTTGACACTAAAAGAGACAGTAAAAAACTACTAGCTCTTCTTGGGAGAGGAGGGGAGTTAAGGTTTTCTTCATTCCTTTGAAGGCCTTGGCCCCCTGCCCAGATCTGAGTCAGGAACTCTATGTCCCAGATAATTGGTTGCTTAGCCATCTGTTCTGAGTTTAAAGAGCCCAGGGGCCTTCATGGGATGCTCTGTTCAAATTAGCCAAGAAGATTAGGAAGAGTTCAACACAGTAGGAGGTATATTGGCCAGTCTAGGCCTCTGAAGGTGTGGCTCAAAGAGCAGATATATGGCCCCAGGACACACTGAGGGCATGGCAAGTCCCAAAGCTGAGAGCGCTCTCAGAGCTCAACCCTGCTGCCCTCAGAGCCATACCTTCCTAGCACCGTTTTTGTTGGAACTAACACTTTGTGAACACCCACTTTATGTTGGGTACTGTCCTGACTAATGATCCCTACAATGAGCAAGATGTTACTGTGCTCTTTACCAATTGTAGGAACCAAAGATCACAGAGGTTAATTGCCTTATGCAGGGTCATGCAGCAAGTATACAGCAGATTCAGTGGCCAGGATGAGGCCATCAATTCCCAGTCTCCTGGTGAATGGTTGCTGATGCTGCTCGGAAATGATTCTCCTTTCCAATGAACAAGTAGGCAGCCTGAGAAAAATGATGTGAAGAGAATACAGAAAGGATGCATAGAATGTTTGCTCTATCCAGGAGAAAACGTGTGTGTGTGTGGCGGGGGGTTTTCCCCCCTATGACACATACTATGCCTTAATGGTAGGAATGGGTCAGACAGTAAGGTCAAAATATACACATAGAAAATTTTAAGGTGGTGACAGGAAGACTTTCCTAAAGTCTTACAATCAATAAGAAGACAGTTCAGATGAACAGTCCAGAAAATCAGACAGATCTGCAGGAAGATTGACAAAGTACCCCTTAAATCCCCATATTTATTCCCCATAGAATGCTCACTTTAAATCCCTACAGAAGTTCACAAGATTTGAAAACACAACGCTCAGACATTGCTGCCAGGGGCATATTTGGAGACCCATAAAAGTAGGAAGCCTCAAGGGCTAATATGTAGTTTATTAGGCGTCTCAACCCTAGATTCATGTTAGAATCACTGCAGATTTTCAAACAATAAATATATTTGTAATACAATATATTACAAAGACTAGTCCTCTAACAAAGGACTGACTAGTCTCCAGAATATATAAAGAGTCCCTGCAAATATAGTGGTGGATTAGTGTAGAGTTCTCACCTTCCGTGTGTGAAACATGGTTTTGATTCTTGGCTACTGCACCACATGCATAGACACAATCTATCTGTGAGTGTGCTGTTATGATGCTAAACTGGTTTTAGCAGAGCTTTCAGACTAAGACAGACTAGGGAGAAAGACCTGGTGATCAGCTTCTGAAAATCAACCATTAAAAATCCTATGGATCACAATGGTCTAATTCAAAACCAATATTGAGGATGGCACAACACCCAGAAGCATTTAATTTCATTGTGTATGGGGTTGCTATAAGACAGAGCCAATTCGATGGTAGCTAACAAAAAGCCAACACAAAAGTATGGACAAAAGACTGGAACAGACACCTCATGAGAGATGACATATGAATTCAATAAGCACATTAAATGGTGATCAACAGAATTAGTCATCAGGGAAGTATATATACAATAGAAAATTATGATGAGGTATCACTACACACTCATAAACATGATTATAATTAAAAATACATACAATACCATGCATTGGCAAGAATGTGGTACAATTGTTTTATATTTTGCTGATGGAAAACTGTTTGACAATTTCAAATAAAGTTAAACATAAACCCAGCAATTTCATTCCAAGAGAAATGAGTGCATGTGTCCATAGAACGATTTATACAGGAATGGTTAGAGCACTTTTATTCCTGATATCTTAAAACTGAAAATAACTCAGATGTTCTTATGAATGGATAAACAAATGTTGATATAGTATACAATGGAATAGCACTCACCACTGAAAAGAATGAACACTGATCAGTACAACAACTTAGATGACTCTCAAAGGCATTATGATGAATAAAAGAAACCAGTCTCAAAATGTTACATATAATTTGATTCCATTAATTTGAAGTCTAATAACAGTCAAATGGAATCTGTGATGGAAATCAGAACACTGGTTGCTCTGATGGGGTTGGGAACATTGGAGTGATGGACATATTCTATGTTTTTATTGGGGTGGTGGTTACACAAGTGCTCACAGTTATCAAAATGCATTGAGCTATATATATAAAATCTATGCATTTAACTGTATAAATTGTACCGTAATTTTTTAAAAATCATGCTACTTTTGGCAAGATGGTGGAGTAGGCAGATACACTACACAGACCCTCTACAACAAAGATATAAGAAACCAAATAAAAAAGATATAGATGATAATACTGGAGCTTCACAGGAAATGATAGGGTTTGATTGCTTACTAGGAAAAGAAGCTGAACAGGAGCAGGAAAAAAAAAGGAGATAGACAGGTGAACTATTACCTAGCCAGACTCAGTGAGAGCATCTTGAATTTTTTTGAGTGACTTTGGAGGCAGAGAAATCTGTGACCAAGAGGCACAGATGCACACCAGTGACTGGCAATGAAAAAGGTATGATTCTTACTTCTTCCCCACACTCCCATAGTGACCAGAGGCATAACCACTTCTCATCCTTGTCTACCCCCAGCACAGTCCTTGCTTTCCTGGAGGTTGGAGCTACCAGTTGTGACCACTGCAGTTGTGTTTCGCCCACTCTGAGTTGGGGCTGACTGCACAAGCCAAACATCTGGATTCAGACGAGCCCTGCTTCAGACCTGCAAAACTCACAGAACCAGTCCCTAGAGTAGAGGGAAATCTCATAACCAGCCAACCTGCCCCTAGGTGCCCTCTAAGTTTGAAAAACCCTGACCCCTGCACTAACTACTTCCAAATTGGATGCCCTGAACATAAGCAACATCTAGGCCTATAGGAATGGAATGGAGGAATAGAGTCCTGGTGGCATAGGGCATTACATGTTGAGCTTCAAACTGCAAGGTCAGCAGTTCAAATCCATTGTAAAGATTTATAGTCTCTGAAACCCTATTCAGTGTCACTCTGAGTCAGAACTCACTCAAAGGCACACAACAACACTCTCTAACCAGTGAATTACTCTCCCTTCCTTCCCACCCCTGGCAACAATCAAAGAATTTTCTTTTCTCATGAAAACCTTTTCTTGAGTTTTTACAATAGTGGCCTCATACAATATTTGTCCTTTTGTGATTGACTAATTTCATCAGCATAATGTCCTCCAGATTCATCCATGTTATGAGGTGTTTCGCAGATTCATCATTATTCTTCAACAGTATTCCACTGTGTATATGTACCCAAGTTTGTTTATCTATTCTTCCATTGATGGGCACTTAGGCTGTCTCCATCTTTTTTGCTATTGTGAATAGTGCTGCGATGAACATCGGTGTGCATATATCTACTCATGTTATGGTTCTTATTTCTTGTGGATATATACCAAGTTGAGGGATTGCTGAGCCATTTGGTATTTCTATTTCCAACTTTCTGAGGAAGTGCCATGACTTTTTCCACAGTGGTTGTACCATTTTACAGTCCCACCAGAAACGTAGGAGGGTCCCAGTCTTTCCACACCCTCGCCAGTATTTGTTGTTTTCTGGGTTTTTTTTGTTTTTTTTTTTAACTTTGCTATTAATGCTGGTGTGAGATGGTACCTCACTGCTATTTTGATTGGCATCTCTCTCCAGCATAAAGATGCTAAAGCAAATGGAAGAAATGAAGGGGTAAAAGAACTGAACAGAAAATTTCCAAGGTCAGCTCGAAAAGACAAAGCTAAATATTACAATAAAATGTGCAAAGATCTGGAGTCAGAAAACCAAAAAGGAAGAACACATTCAGCATATTTCTAGCTGGGAAAACTGAAGAAAAAATTCAAGCCTCCACTTTCATTATTGAAGGATTCTCTGGGCAAAGTATTGAATGATGCAGAAAGCATCAAAGGAAGATAGAAGAGATACACAGTCACTGTACCAAAACGGTTGATGTTCAACTGTTTCAAGAGGTAGCATATGATCAAGAGCTCACAGTTTCTTCAGCCACTCCAAGTTGGGGCCCTGGGGGTCCAGCGGGTGGCTGGGCATGTCTGGCACATTCCCATCATCTCGGAGGGGCACTGGGTAGCTGTAAGGGGTGGCCCTGTTGATCATGCTGGAGTACTTGGTGTAGGGACTTAACGGGGGCAGAGCAATAGCAAGGCCCCCGATGGTGAAGGACATGACCAGCACCAGCCCCTTGACCCAGGTGTTCTTGTGGAAGGTGGTGAGTCTTGTTGCCATGTTGGCCTCAGAGGCCAAGGAAGGAAGAAGTCCTAGGTTCTTTGAAGGAATTGGCAAAGAACAAGGCTCCAGGAATTGATGGAATAAAAATTGAAATCTTTCAAGAAAGTGAGGCAACACATGAGGCACTCACTCATCTATGCCAAGAAATTTGGAAGACAACAATCTGGCCGACTGATTGGAAGAGATCCGTATTGTGCCCATTCCAAAGAGGTGACCCAATGGAATGCAGAAATCATCAGGCAATATGTTTGATATCTCATGCTAGTAAAGTTTTGCTAAAGGTAATACAGAAATGGCTGCAAGCATACATTGACAGAGAACTTCCAGAGGTTCAAGCCGGATTCAGAAGAGGCTGTGGAACAAGGGATAGCATTGCTGATGTCTGATGTATTATGGCTGAAAGCATAGAATACCACAAAGATATTTACCTGTGCTTTATTGACTACACAAAGGCTTTTGATTATGTGAATGAATCATGACAAGCTATGGACAACATTATGACGTATGAGTATTCCTGAACATTTAATTGTGCTCATGAAGAATCTGTAACTGGACCAAGGGGCAGTTGTTTGAACAGAACATGGGAACACTGAATAGCTTAAAATTAAGAAAGGTGTGCAACAGGGATGTACTCTTTCACCATACTTATTGAACCTGTATGCTGAGCAAATAATCCGAGAAGCTGGGTTATATGAAGAAAAACATGGCGTCAGGTTTTGAGGAATACTCATTAACAATCTGCGATATGCAGATGATACAACCTTGCTTGCTGAAAGTGAAGAAGACTTATTTACTGATGAAGATCAAAGAGCACAGCCTTCGGTATGGATTGCATCTTAGTGTAAAGAAAACAAAAATCCTCACCACTGGACCAATAAACAACATTCTAATCAATAGAGAAAAGACTGAAGTTGTCAAGGACTTCATTCTTGGATCAACCATCAACACTCACGGAAGCAGCAGTCAAGAAATCAAACGATGTATTGCATCAGGCAAATCTGATGCACAAGACCTTTTTAAAGTGTTGAAGAGCACAGATGTCAGCTTGAGGACTAAGGTGCACCTGACCCAAGCCATGGTATTTTCAATAACCTCATATGTATGTGAAAGCTGGACAGTGAATAAGGAAGACCGTAGAAGAATTCATGCTTTTGAGTTATGGTGTTGGAGAATATTGAAAGTGCCTTGGACTACCAAAAGAACAAACATCTGTGTTGGAATAAGTGCAGCCAGAGTGTTCCTTGGAAGCCAGGATGGCCAAACGTCACCTCTCATACTTCGGATATATTGTCAGTAGGGACCAGTCTCTGGAGAAGGACATCATGTTTGGTCAGAGAAAAGGAGGAAGATCCCCAGCAAGATAGATTGGCAAAGTGGCAGCATCAATGGGCTCAAGCATGGCAACAATTGTGAGGTTGGCCCAGGACCAGGCAGTGTTTTCTTCTGTTGTGCATAGGGTAACTATGAGTCGGCATCTAACAACAACAATGGCTAGTGATCATGAATGTCTTCTTTGATGAAGTGTCGGTTCATGTTCTCTGCCCATTTTTCAATTGGGTTGTTTGTCTTTTTCTTATAGAGATGTTGGATTTTTCTATACATTTTATGTCATTCATTGCAAAAAATTGGGGGGACATTTAAGGTGCAAATATTGGTCTCTCCTTGTGTGGAGTAAAGAAGAATGATGAAAATTGAAGATGCTTGGAATTGGTCAGTCCAGTGTACTAATGAACTATGTGAACATCAGTTTCTATGACTCTGAGACAAGAAAAATGAGAGGGGGCTCAGCTACCACTACTAACTGTTCTGAAAGGGATCGCATTAGAAGGCCCTGTAGAGAATGGGAGAAACTGTGGTACAAAACTCAAAATTATAAAAAAGATCAGTCTTACCTGTCAGGAAGAGACTGTAGGAACCAGATACTATGACCTTTTTTAGTTATTTATTTAAGTTTTTATTGTGGATTGAATGAAAGTTTACAGGGCAGATCATCAGTTTTACATTCAACAAATCATACACCTTGTTTCATTACAATGATTATAATCACCTTCATGTACTATCAGATAACAGTATTTCTCTCTATGTACTATCAGATAACAGTATTTCTCTCTATTCACTTTAGCTCTTTTAAAAAATAAAAAACAACACTCAGGCATATATAATAATTTACACCTCCAAAGGGCACATTCTGCAAGTCTGCCTCCTGGCCACCATCTCTTAATCCCTCTCTTCCCATGAATCTAGAGTTCCCAGTTGCTCCCTCTCTCCATGTTCCCATCTCTGGTGTTGCTGCTTCTCTTGAAAAGGTCTCGCATTCTGCTTGTTGTGCTCTTCCCCCTTGATGTTCCTAGGGTCCTGTTTCTGGACTGTAAGATTAACTTCTCCCCCATTTTTGTTATAAAACTCTACCTTTACAATTATGAAAGTCGCAATTAGTCATAACAATTACTCACTATTGAATCATAAGACTCTTATCCCCATGTCTTTTAACCAGACCTATCTAGATAAGATGAATACTATTCAGTGGGGACTTTCTTCCCCCACACATTATTAAACTAAACTCCCCCTTGAAACCTTGTAAGCCAGTCACTTTGTGCCTTTATCGCCCCCTCATTTTAAGTAGCCAATGTCTAAGTTGCTCATCCCTATCTACCAGATACTATGACCCTTGATCAACTTTCAGGTCTTGAACTGCACTTTCCCTTTTGGCTCAATTTCAGTCAAGCAGTAGATAGGTATATAGGAGATATAACACTAGTGAAGCATGCACATAAAGGGTCAACCATTCAAGATCAGAAGGGAAGTATTTACCTAATAACAAAATTCAGAAAGGCTGGGAGAGAAGGTGGAATGGAAACAAGAACTTCTTGAATGCTTATCTTTTTGCTTTTCAGAATGTTAGAGAAATTTTCTTCAGCAGTTCTTCAACTATTTCCTCTATGGACTTGTGTGATTCTTCTTGTTCTGGAATGCAGATAATTCTTAAGTTACTCTTCTTCATGTTGTCCAACATGAATCTTACACCTTCTTCAGAATTTATCCTTTTTTGTTTGTTCTTCTATCTTAGTGGTATTGAGAGGGTTCTGCCTTCCATCTCGTCTATTCTACTCCTCTGCCCTTTCAGAGTGTTCTGTTATTTTGTTATTGATCGTTTGGACCTCTTTCTGTAGGTTTTGAATTGTTTCCAATGCTGTATCTACCTTATTTGATTGTTCCTGTAGCACTTTCCTGATTTCTTCCTTGTTTTTTTCAACTCCACTGTAAAGTGTTTTGAAACATTTTATAATCATTTTTCTGAATTCTTTCTCAGGCATTTCCAAGGCCTGCCCTCCTTCTAGAATGGAGTTCAGGTCTACTTCTAGTTCACTTGTCTCAGACATTTTATCTTGTTTTTGGACATGTGCTGATATGGTCATCTGCTTTTGCTTCTTGGACATGTTTAATGTTTATCTGTGGCCTTAATACTTATTATGTGTTTTGGTAATTTTTTATGTTTTCTGATTGCTTCCAGGAAGATGTGATCAGGATGTGGGCTTCCCTTTTCCCTCTTCTTACTGCTTAAGTCAGAGTAACTTTCACCGGTGTTGTCTGTTTCCCTGGTATATGGCAGCTGATATTGGTTCTTGCCTGGGTTTTGGTGTTTTATAGAGTGTGATTGTACTTTGGCTATATGGCAGCAGTTGCTGACTCTTCTTGTGTAATATAGGGAGACCAGAGTCCTCCAAAGGCAGAAGGGGGGCATATAACAGCAAAACACCACCAGTGAAAGAAAAAAAAAAGCACCAACAAAATCAAGACTGAATACTACAGTCTCTAATCACAGGAAAGGGAGAGGAGGGAGAGAAGAAAAAGAAGGGAAAAAAAAATCTGTAGCTTAATATGAGTATGGCTTTAATGTTCTACATTCCTGCCTTCAAAGCTGCCCAAGAGATTCCAAGTTGCCAGTGTTGGTTGTTATAACTCAGGCTCCAATCCAACCTTTGGCCAGTTTTACCTTTAAACTCTTTCCTTCCCTTCAGGCCTCTCCTGCTCTTTCCCGTGATAAAAAACATCAAAAAGGAAACAGATATTAAAAGTTCAAGGCCTCCGCTTGGGCTGAGTATCTGTACCCATGCGTAGCAGAAGAACCCACCAGCAGTGAGAGTGGGGGGGTGACCACTCAGCTCAGGCTCTCCCTCTATTCACCAGAATGGAGGTGGGCAAACAGTGAGCACGCCAATTACCAGATACCAAAGAAAAAAAATCAGAACAAAGCAAAACTGACAAAGTATATTGTCCACCTTTGTCCCAAGGTTCCCGCGGCATTTTTCCGTGGTGTTTCTGCTCCCCATTTCGTCTTGACGCTTGGTCTCGCCCAGGATGTTGGCTCAGGCCTCTGAGCCCGGTCCGGTAGATTCAAAAGTTTGCGATTTTTTACTTCAGCTCCAAACTCCACAAGCTATAAACCTTTAAAATATTCCTATCTCTGTGGTTCCAAGTTTTGGAGCTCTGCCCTGGATCTGCTTTGCCTGGTATTCTGTTATTGCTGACAGTGACCTTCACTGCACCTCCACCCTAGCCGCCATCAAGCCCCGCCTCCTAAAAGTAGAAGTTTTGTAACAAAAACAAGGGAGTGGTTAATCTTACAGTCCAGAAACAGAGGACCCTAGGACCATCAAGAGAGAAACGCACAAGCAGAATGCGGGACCTTATCCAGAGAAGTAGCAGCGCCAGAGATGGGGAGATGGAGAGGGGGAGTGGCTGAGGACTCTATAGATTCATAGACTAAGACGAGAGGGACTAAGAGCTGGTGGCCAGGAACAGACTTGCAGAATATGCCCTTTGGAGATGTAAATTATTATATATGCCTGAGTGGTTTTTTTTGTTTGTTTTTTAAAAAGCTAAAGTGGATAGAGAGAAATACTGTTAACTGATGGTACATGGAGGAGATTATAATCATTGTAATGAAACAAGGTATGATTTATTAAATGTAAAACTGATGATATGCCCTGTAAACTTTCACTCAATCCACAATAAAAACCTTAAAAAAAAAAAAGAAAAGAAAAAAAACTGCTGGGTATTAGAAGGATTTCTTTTTAAGCTCCTTGGATCAAACAAGAATGAAAACAGAACATACCAAAACCTTTGGGACAGAGCAAAAGCAGTGCTCAGAGGGAAATCTATAGCAATAGACAAACACATCCATAAAGAAAAACAATCAAAATCAATACCTTAATTCAACATCTTCAGCAATTAGAAGTTCTGGTGTGGCACTGTGGGTTAATGCGCTGGACTGCAAAGTTGGTTTGAACCACATGGTCAACAGCTCAACAGCTACTTCTTGGAAACTATACAAGATCGCTAAGGGTTGGAACTGACTTGATGGCACTTAATTAGAAAAAGAGCAGTAAAATAAGATGACAGCCACCAGAATAATGAAGATTAAAACTGAAATCAATGAAATAGAAAAGAGAAAAACTATAGAATATGACAAGAAATTACTTATTTGAAAGGATTACATTGACAAGCCACTGTCAAATCTAACTAAGGAGAAAAGGAAAATAACATAAGAAATGAAATGAGTGATGTCACACATAACCAATGGAAATAAAAAGGATAACAGAATATGATGAACTGTACAACTAATTTGAAAACCTACAAGAGCTGGACAAATTTCTAGAAATACACCACCTATCTATACAAATACAGGCTAAAAGTTCAACATTAGAACAAACCTATAAAAAGAAGAAATTGATGAGATCATTAAAAAAAAATCCCTACAACAAAAAAGTCTGGCTCAGATGACTTCACAGGTGAATTCTACCAAATATTTAGAGAAGAACCAATTCTATTCAACTATTCCAGAACAGAGAAAAAGTAAAGAAAAATCCCAAATTCATTTTATGAAGTGAGCATGCACTTGTGTACAAAACCATTACTAAAAAAGAAAATTATAGACCAATATTCATGAATGTAGATGGAAAAATTGTCAACACATTGGATAACTAAAATTGGACTATAAAGGCATGAAGTCGATGACTTACATGATTTCAGTGGGTGTGTGCAGTTTCAGAATGTGAGGGTAAGGTAGAATCCCCACTGAATAGTTTTCCTCTTTTCCAGGTAGGTCTTATGATTCATTTGTAATTGTTAGCAGGATTAATTGTGATTGTCAAAACTAAAATTGTAGATGTGTAACTAAGGCGAGAATAGTTAATCCTTCATTTCAGGAACAGACAATCCCAGGACCATAAGAAGGAAGAGCATGAATGGAGCATGAGGTCCCTACTGAAAAGCGGCTACAACAGAGACAGTGGCATGGAGAGTCAGAGCAGCTATGGGGCTCTAGGTCCAGGGACTGAGCAAAGTTATGTGGCTGAAGGCAGGAGGCTGGCTTGCAGATTGTACCCTGTGGGCATTTAAATGTATATATATCTTTTGTTTTATATGTGTGCATCTAATATTTTTGTTTTGTTCATATGTGAAATACAAGATATAAATGGGGAACCACAGAGAGGAAGTAGTATATCCTTTGCTGCAGGGAGGGGAAATAACTGAGATGAAATAAAATATATATAAATTTGTTGAATGTAAAGCTGATGATCTTGTCTCTAAACCTTCACTCATTCACAATAAAAAAAATTAATAAAAAACCCTAACAACTTAGAAATGGACAATACACTGAAAGAACAAAGGAGTAGCTCTGAATCAATGCAGATTAGTGAGTTTTAAGATAAACCTCTCAATACTAGTAAGAGCTAGAAGAAGGATCAGAAAACAGAATGAAAAAAATCTGAAGAAAGCCCAAGATTCACATGGGACAACATTAAGAGGAATAATCTATGAGTGATCGTAATTCCAGAACAGCAAGAGACAAAGAAAACCATAGAAAAGATAGAGTTCCTGTAAGAAAATTTCCCTTATATCATGAAACATGAGAAGATAAGCATTCAAGAAGCTGAATGAACCCCAAACAGGATAAGACCCCCGCCCCTCCCCCCCAAATCACCAACACATATCATAATCAAACTTTCCAAAATCAAGGCAAGGAAAGAATCTTGAAAGAAGCTCAGGAAAAAGAAAATGTTACCTACAGATAAAAATCAATTAATCTCTATAAACCATGCAAGGGAGACACACACACACAAACATATATATATATAAAACATGAAAGAAAAAACCTGCCAACCAAGAATATACCCAGCAAACCTGTCCCTCAAATACAATGGGAAAACTAGAACATTTCCAGATAAAAAGGAATCTGTAAAAATCAAGTCAATTAAACATATTATATATATATATATAAGGTGTTCTGGTGTGGCGCTGTGGGCTAATGCACGTCACTGCAAAGTCATTTGAACTGCAAGGTGGTGGTTCAAGCTCACCAGCTGCCCCTTGGAAACCCTATACAGGGTCGCTATGGTCAGAACTGACTGGACGGCACTTTACATATATATACTAAAGGGAGTCCTTTGAACTGAGAACAGCAGCAAACAACCAGAGATTGATATACATGGCAACACCACCCCAAATTCAATCCAGATATAGAAGTATCCAGAGTAAAACAAAACTACAATACTGAAAATAGGGAATCAGAGATATCAATATATAATAAAGACAAATACAAAGCAAAAAGAGCAAAAAGTATAGTTGCAAAATTTCAAGTGGTGAAGAAATCAAGTAGATTTCAAGATAAAACAGACTTTAAAATTGGGGAATAAATAAATTACAGGGTCACCTCAAAGAAACAATACAACTTCACATCAAATTAAGGAACGCAAAATCCATGAAGATTCTGTAAACGTTAAAACACTGAAGATATTGACAGGAAAATGTACACACAAAAAATGAACTCAGTACAGGAAAACATGCAGAAAAAAAATCCCCAACATCACAAAGTTACTGCAATCAGTCCATACCTATCAATACTTAATGCTGAGTGTCAATGGATTAAATGCATGTCAAGAGACAGAGTAGCAGGATGGAAAACAGGATCCTTCAATATACAAAAGACCCACTTTACACAGACTCCATATATACATATATCACAGACAGTTGGAGTCCTGGTGTGGCACTGTGGTTTATGCGCTAGACTCAGTTTGAACCACAATATTAGTGATTCAAGCTCACCAGCAGCTCTTTAAACAGGGACCCTATATGGTTAAGCGCCGACTCAATACTACTTAATATCAGTTATTGTACAAGATAGATCTTAACATGTTCTTTTTAACAATGAAGTAGCAGTATTTCTCTTGAATTTGTCATTCTCAGCATAGTAAACTATGATTGTCAGATTCAAAACGCCTAATACCAGTTCATTTCAGTTCACTTAAGTATCATTGAGTTGGTTCTGACTCAGCAATCCCATATAGCGTTTCTGAGCAGCTGGTGAGTTTGAACTTACCTTGTGGTTCACAGTCCAGTGCTGATCCTACAGCACCATGCCAGAAGCCCAATAATGCCTACGATATTGTTCCTTATATGTTCCATTTCATTTTTTACAATTTGCCATTTTCTTAGTTTCATACTTCTGCTTCTTGTTTTAAGTGGTTGAGTTGGTTCAGATTCATAGCAAACATGCATAGGGTTTCCAAGCAATGACTGGTGGGTATGAACCACTGGTCTTGTGGTTAGCAGTCCAGTGCTTTATCCTACAGCACTTTGCATCATAGTTTAGGGCAGGGGTGGGGGAATGTCTGTCCATGGAATCATTGTCTGGCCCTGCCAAGGCAACTACAATTTGTCTAAGGGTTCTTGAGTTGGTTCCAACTCAGCGACTCTGTATAGATAGGGTTTTTGAGAAGAGGCAGATAGATGTGTTTTGAATTGCTAACCTTGTGGTTCACACCAACCTTGTCCAATGCTTCATTCCACAGCACCAAAGCAGGGCTTAGGATTAAGCTGTTTGCCCAAATATAGCAGGGTAATTTTTAAGTTGTTTAACTTTGTATGGCCTGCAAATGACATGATCTTGGTATATGTTTAGCCCCTGGTCTAGGAGGGACAGCAGAGTCAATTGACATAATATAATTCACCCAATGCTCTAAATCCTAAAGTAGCAACTGGGGTTGTAAAAGTTTGCATGCAGCTATCTAAGGTGCAACTACTGTTCTCTCCTAGTCCAGAGGAAGTCATGAAAATCCAAGATACTTGGCATCATTAATTCTAATGGACCAGAGGAACTTGTCTTGACTACCTAGACCAGAACTAGATGCTGCCAGGTTACTAATACCAATAGTTCTGAGGCATTCAAATGTGGGGAAAAAACATGGAAAAAAAGTTAATTTAGACCAAGTTTACTAGAGTCCTGGTGCAAGGTTGGTTTTAAACACAAATTCAGTGATTCACTCACCACAGGCTCCTTGGAAACCCTATACAGGGTCACTGTGAGTCAGAAGACTGATAGCATTTAACAGCAACTGGTCAGACAATGACTTGTGGATACTCAAGAGCATACTCATTTTCATGTTCCTAGTCCAAATTCTTGATTCTGGTCTTGTTCTCAAACTCACTTCTGCTGACTCCACGGCCTTATTTAGCTGTCCCAAAATAGGTCTGAGGTCTGTCTGCTTTACCATCCACCCTGTCCCTCCCAACAGCTTACCTGTTGGAGAATTCAACCTACTTTTCATGTCATAAACTAGCAGGAAATTTCAATAAATCCAGGAGACAATAATGTGTTTAATATCTTTAATTATGTAAAGATTTGTTCATTCACATCTCCTAGAGAACATTTCACCCACTGCTCTGCTTGGCAGCCAGTCTCTTATCTCTCTCTTCAGCAATGGTAAGGCGGATACCTTTTCCTCGGGGAAGAGAAATCCATGGTTTATTGCCCTGAAGGAGAAACAAGGAAAATCAAAGCCTAAACACCAACTTCATTGTAGTTTGGTAAATGCTACATTTACCATCTCACTTCACACAACTGAAGCCTTTTAAAAGGAGTCCTGATAGTAATGAATTGTGTTGGGCTGCTAACCGCCAAGGTCAGCAGTTGGAATCCATGCCAGCCACTCCTTGGGAGAATGAGGCATTCTGCTCCTGTGAAGAGTCAGTCTTGGGAACTTTATACAGGGTCACTGTGACTTGGAACCAACTTGATAGCCATGTAGCAAGACATGGATGGAGATGAATTGCCAGGGTCTTTCTATTATTAATCCTGCTTCCAAGGTATGCAGATGAGAATGAACTATAATACCCGTCATAATTATCTCGTGAGTTTACTGTGCACAATAAGCACCCATTAAGTAGCACCATACCAACAAAAATGTGTGGTTATTTAAGTAGGTATGTATACATCTATGTAGTGTAGTGAATCTGTAAGATAACCATAGGGATTGTGAATCACAAAATCAGTGGTTTGAGTACACCAGCTCAAAGGCACTTAACAATATGTAAAGGCACTTTACATTTGTAAAAGTACTGGTGGTTGTAACCCTCTCGACAGCTCAGTGGGACAAACACCTGGTGATCTGATTGTTGCTGTGTGCAGTCAAGTTGGTTGAACTTAGTGTTCCTGTATAGGTTTTCTGAATGCATCCTGTATGTTGTTGTTGTTAAGTGCCATCGAGTTGGTTTCGACCCATAGCGACCCTGAACAGGGTTTCCGAGGCTATAAATCTTTACGGGAGCAGATCGCCTCGTCTTTCTCCCTCGGAGCAGCTGGTAGTTTTGAACTGGTGACCTTGCGGTTCGCAGCTCGATCGGATCCTGTATAGGTTTTCTGAATGGCTGGTGGGTTTGAACAGCTATCCTAGCGCCACACCAGCGCCCCTCCCTGGAAAATACTAATGGATGGTTTGAATTTACGTGTTTCCCTGAACTATAGAGAAGAGAAACCCAGATTTACCTTGCCAATAACGAAAATGTTGGAAAGTCGGGTGGCAAAGCTGTTGCCATTGGCATCTTTCACATGAACCACATCAAAAGAGCCAGGATGTCTCTCTCTGTTAGTGATCACACCAATTCTTCCCAAGTTGGCACCTCCAGTCACCATACACAGGTTACCTAGGCAAGAAGGAATACACTAATATAATCTGCTCCAAGCATACTCATTCAATAGTTAATATGATCCATTATTCTCAGCATTAGGATTTGTCATGTCCCTCACGCATATTTAACAAATGCAAACCCCACCTCTTCCACCCATTCTATCATCTTGACCATCACTGCCCCTGACGTATAGTTCTCTCCTGCTACAGACACCAACAAGGATTCCTAAGATTAACACTAAGATTATGTCAATATTACTAAGGCCTGTTTCATTATTAGTTTGGTTCACTTTTTGGACAGGCTTTCTTGCCGAGATCGCAAACAAGAGGATATTTGGAGCATTTGGGCCTCTGAATATTTTCAGCCCCTTACTACCATCAACAAAATGACATGTAGCTTTGGTTGTTAATTAGAGATGTTTATCAGAATCAAGTGGAAAGCTTCAAAACAAAACTCTCAAAGTGGTGGTACAAAGAGACTAGCTAGGAGTGCAGTCGCTGCTTACCAGTATCAAACTTGATGAAATCAGTAATCTTTCCAGTCTCCAAATCAATCTGAATGGTATCATTCACCTTGATGAGGGGATCAGGGTAGCGTATGGTACGAGCATCATGGGTCACCAGATGGGGGATTCCTTTCGTGCCCACAAAGATCTTTCTTACTTTGCACAACTTGTACTAAAATCATACAAGGCCACATTTAGTCTAGTTCACACATCAAGCTCCAGGGTAGATGAAAGTTAACTCACTGCTAATTGTACCCCGTTTTTCTTTCCATCTTTCACAAAATTATCTTGCACACTGTCCCCATTTCTAGGCCAGTCTTAATACTTTCAAATCCCTGCCTCTATGTTTATCTCTATTAATGCCCAAGGCAGATGGACCATATAAATCCCCTTACAAGGACTTCTAAAATTCCTGGCTCGTCTACTCACTGTCACACCATTGTCTTCCTCCAATAAAAACCCCACTCCTTTTCCTAGGTTTGCTGTTGTTAAGTGCCATCGAGTCAATTCCAACCCATAGCAACCCTGTATAGGGTTTCTAAGGAACAGCTGATGAGCTTGAACTGCCGACTTTGCAGTTCAAACGGCTTTGTAGTCTGGCACATCAACCCACAGCGCCACACCAGTTAAGCCTCCTAAATTCTTACCTCCAACACACCCTATTATCTCTAACAATTATCAGCACCCTCTACCAATGACTGTCTCACATACCAACTTTATTACCAAACATTTCAAAGAACCCAGACATTGGGCACCCATAAATGTTTCTAGATATCATTCTCCTTGCCTCTAAAACATGATAAACAAGAAGTCACTGCTCAATTGGAGTTAATCTCTATCATTAAAAAAAAAAAAAAAAAAAAGGACAAGGACAAGCTTTTAAGGAAGCCAACTTCACACAGAAGTGAATTACTAAGCGCTGTGAAGTTGGTTCCACCTCATAGTGACCCTGTACAAGGTTTCCAAGGAGTTGCTGTTGAGTTTGAACTGCCAACCTTGTGGATCACACAGACCTTTGGTCCAGTGCTTATCCTACAGTACACCACACCAGGACTACTAACCACAAGGCTGGAAGTTCAAATCTACCAACTGCTCCAAGGAAACCCTATACAGGGTTGGAGTTGGAACCAACTCCATGACACTTAACAAAACAATAACATGGGATGGTTATCATAGATATATGGTGGAAAGCAGTAATAAAAAAAGGGGAATCATCAAGCTATAACTTAGAACCAAGTAAATTTTACTGAGTAAAGATCTAGCGGGCTTCACACTCACCTTCGCCTCCTCAGGTGTAATACGATGAACAGCAAATCGACCCTTGGTGTCATAGACCAGACGGAAATGTTCTCCGGTTTTGTCAATGCTGATAACATCTGATTTCAATAGTAATAAAATTCACTGTAGTTATCTTCCATTACCCCCTGCTGAACAACCCCCCCCAATCCTATGCATTTCCCATTTCAGACATTAACAAGGATCGCTACTTTATTGATTCCATTAAATTGAATTAAAATTTGGGTTTGAGAAGTGACTCAATTATTTGCAGGCAGTTGTACTTTGAGAAACAGGGGGACTAGGGGAGGTCATATTTTATTTCTAAGAAACTGACAGGAATATAAAATCAAGCTTGTGCTTCCAGGTTAATATTACAATCAAGGTAATATTCAGTTATCATACTGGCTTTCCCAGTAAGTGTCTTAAGACTACTTAATCTGAAAAAGCTTCTAATACTCCACATTGTATAGGTTTCCTGGCAATTCAAACTTCCAGAAAACCATCTCAGAAAAGTCTAGCACCATTTAATACAACTGCCATTTTGGAGGAGATAAATAAAATAACCAAAGGAGGAACCACCAAATGCCTGTTGTTTTAACTGCCAGTGACTCAGTTCAGACTCATAGTGACCCTGGCAAAGGGTTTCAGAGCAGCTGGTGGGTTTGAACTGCAGACCAGTGTTTATCCTACAGTACCACACCAGCATTCCTGCCAAATGACTACTTACCCATAAAACCAGCAGGATATGTTATATCAGTTCGGACTTTGCCATCAATCTTAATGAACCGCTGCATACAGATCTTTTTAACTTCATCTCCTGTCAGGGCATACTTAAGTCTGTTCCTTAAGAAAATGATCAGTGGGAGGCATTCTCTCAGTTTGTGGGGGCCAGTGGATGGGCGTGGAGCCTATAAAGTAAAAGCAGTAAAACATTTTTCCCTTCAAAGGCCCAGGCTCATCAAGAACTAGCATGTGTATTCTGAATGCATGTTAGCTATATATGGAACAAATGAAGCACACTATTAAACAAACAGTGTGATGCAGCCGGATAGTACAGAATTAGATAACCGATGAAATCAAGCAATATTCTTCCCCTAGCCCTCCAATGACTTCAGGGAGGCATTTTGAAAACCAAGTGCTACAAAGTTTTTTTAAATAGATGTGTATCCCCTTATATGTATCTAACACATGTATCTAATACTTAACACACATAAGATATACTTACAAACACACCAGTCAGTTTGTCCAGCATCCAATGCTTGGGGGCAGCCACACGCTTAAGATGTTTCTTGGGACCACGAGCCTGAACAAGTTTTAGATTGCAATGGGATTATATGATTTTTACATTTTTCAACAGCTTACAAAGGCTAGTGTAGAACTTCCTTAAAGAATTGAGTTGGCTGCTTTTTATGGCAAATTATGAACAATGTTATACATCACAGGATTTTGGTAAAAAGCAGAGAAACAGTCATACAGAACATAGCAACTATTACAGGCTCCACAGGCTTCTCTTTGTCCAGAGAATGTTTACTCTCTTTCAGTACTGTGCTAAACATTTCCATGTTACTGTTTAAAAGTGGAGCTAGGAATCCAATCTTAGTTGTGCAAACTTTCAGAGACTGTATTCTTTCTAGTATACCATGCTGGCAATCTGGCCAAGGGTTGGGACTGGCACACAAAAAGCAACAGAAATGGACCAGTATCCTGCCCTTCCATTTTCTAATAAGACAAATAATTGTTTTCACGGTATAATCGTCTGGTTCTTAAGTACCTAGTGAGGGATTAAACCACTTCAGCACAACCACTAAAGACAAGAGCTGACATTTTTTTTTCAATTTATAAATAGGACTTCTTAATGCGGTGCACACATGCTTACCAAGCACACGTTAAGTCACGGCATGTCAAAAGACAATGACAAGGAAAAAACCATTCTCTACCAGGTGTTACCAGCACCCAAGGCCAGGTCGCCCCGGGCCCGTCGTCTGTCCTCCAGGCCAACCAGCTCAGAAGGAAAGCCTCTTCACCTGCGGTCGAAAGCTATGCTGCCTGGCGTGGCAGGGCCTGAGACTTAGGCCTTGCCTCCAGCGGCATAGGCCTAAACACCCTGCCCGGGGCCGGCAGTCGCCCTCGCCTAGTAACCCACCAGAACCAACCCCTGAGCCCGCGATCCCTTCGCCTCTGCCCGGCCATTCCCCGCGGGGGGCTCGTTGCCAGGGAAAACCTCAACTAGGGGAGGATGAGAACGGATGCGTTCCAAGAGCTCACAAAATACCAGCCTTACCATGGTGGCGCTGAGCAGGAAAGAGAACGAGCTTCTTCCGGTGTCCCCAGATAATAGTGTCGGAAGCTGCGCGCCAAAGTCTCAAACGCTCCGCCCTGCGTAGCCCTTTCCTAGAGCGTGGAGATTCTATCTTGCCACCTAGTGGTAGGAGGTCAGAAATTTTGGTATGAGAAATGCCTTGAAACGAAGGGTGTCCCCTAAGGGAAATATCCTCCCCTCCGTAGTGGTTATGAATCGGGCTGCGAACCTTAAGGTCAGCGGTTCGAAACTACCAGCCGCTCCGCGGGAGAAAGATGAGGCTTTCTAC
>NW_006408757.1:173654-174796 GCF_000296735.1 Chrysochloris asiatica
CTCATGACTGATCTGGATATGTTCTTTTTGAGGATGAACGCAACACCATTCCTCTTCACTTTGTTATTCCCGGCATAATAAACCATGTGGTTGTCAGATTCAAAATGGCCAGTACCAGTCCATTTCAGCTCACTAATGCCTAAGATACCGATGTTTATGAGTTCCGTTTCATTTTTGACAACTTCCAGTTTTCCCAGATTCATACTTCGTACATTCCATGTTCCGATTTTCAATGGATGTTTATAGCTGTTTCTCTTCATTTTGAGTTGTGCCCTATCAGCAAATGAAGGTCCCACGAGCTTTACTCATTTGTGTTATCACAGTCAACTCTACTTTGAGGAGGCAGCTCTTCCCCAGTCTCATTTTGAGTGCCTTCCAACTTGAGGGGCTCATTTTCTGGCACTATATCTGACAGTGTTTCTCTGCTATTCATAAGGTTGTCAGTTGACTAAATATTTGGAAGTAGTTTGTCACTCTTTCTTCCTAGTCTGTCTTTGTCTGGAAGCTCATCTGAAACCTGTCCACCATGGGTGACCCTGCTGGTAATTAAAATACCAGTGGCATAGCTTTCAGAATCACAGAAACTCACAAGCCACCACAGTAAGACAATCTCTTTGGTATCCCATGTGAATAAAGTTTTGCTAAAGGTAATACAGAAATGGCTACAATCATACATTGACAGAGAACTTCCAGAGGTTCAAGTCAGATTCAGAAGAGGTCGTGGAACAAGGGATATCATTGCTGATGTCTGATGGATCTTGGCTGAAAGCAGAGAATATCAGAAAGATGTTTTCCTGTGCTTTATTGACTACGCAAAAGCTTTCGATTGTGTGGATCTTGACAAGCTATGGACAACATTGTGAAGTATGAGTATTCTGGAACACTTAATTGTTCTCCTGAGGAATCTGTACTTGGACCAAGAGACAGTTGTTCAAACAGAACATGGGAACACTGAATGTTTTAAAAATAAGAAATGTGTGCAACAAGGTTGTATCCTTTCACCATACTTATTCAACCTGTATGTTGAGCAAATAATCCAAGAAACTGGGTTATCTGAAGACAAACGTGGCATCAGGATTGGAGGAAGACTCATTAACAACCTACAATATGCAGATGATACAATCTTGCTTGCTGAAAGTGAA
>NW_006408757.1:175322-180055 GCF_000296735.1 Chrysochloris asiatica
CAAACTTCATCTCTCATACTTTGGACATATTGTCAGGAGGGACCAGTCTCTGAAGAAGGATATCATGTTTGGTAAGGTGGAGAGTCTGAGAAAAAGAGGAAGACCCCAACGAGATGGATTGGCCAAGTGGCAGCATTGATGGACTGACTTAAGTGTGGCAACAGTAGTGAGGTTGGCCCAGGATCGGGCAGTGTTTTGTTCTGCTGTGCTTATAAAGGTCGCTATGGGTCGGTACCGACTCGATGGCACCTAACAACAACATATCTTGTGTGCGCTCAGATTCTGGGACTACAAAGAGGAACTAAACAAGTTCTCTGCATTCAAGGAGAGGGAAAGAAGGTAACAAAGTGAGGCTACCTTAGGTCCCACATACATATGGTTATAAATTCAATGCTGTTGCCATCGAGTTGGTTCCGACTCATAGCGACTCTGTATAGGGTTTCCGGCTGTTCGGTTTGTACTGCCGATCTTGAGGTTAGCGTCTCGTGCTTATCCTACAGCGAGGGACACACCAAATCCATATACTCATTTGTTGTTAAGTGCTGTCGAGTCGGTTCAATGGAATACACTAGAGTTGTTTTTTTTTTCTCTCCTTAAATTTTGAATACTTTTCTTAAAAATAGACCTGTCTATCTCTTCTTTCAAGGAACTCTGGTAGAGCACGGTCGCTATGAGGCGGAACCTACTCCAAGTCACATAACCACCACCACCATCCCTTCTTTCGGGTTCCCTTGAGCCAGCCAGTCTGCCTATATTATGAGTTGGGAAGACTGTGGAGGGGTTGGAGAGTAGGGGATTGAAGCACTTAGGGTCCCAGCTTGAACCTTGGCAACCTGTCCCTCGCTTTCTGTACTACTCATTTGGCACTTAAAGAGTTTCAGGGAGAAGAAAAGACAATAGAGATCATCTAGTTCGCTAACGAAAACATAAATTGAATCATGCTAATCCTCTGCTTTAAGGAGCTCTGGTAGTGTAGTGGTTACGAATCGGGCTGCGAACCTTAAGGTCAGCAGTTCGAAACTACTAGCCGCTCCGCGGGAGAAAGATGAGGCTTTCTACTCCCGTAAGGATTTACACCCTCAGAAGCCCTGTACAGGGTCGCTATGGGTCGGAACCGACTCGACGGCACTTAACAACAACAACAACAATCCTCTGCTTTAAAACGCCACTTGCCCCTCCCCCACTTCCCGCTTAGCATGCTGAAAACTTTGCATGATGCCCCCCTCCCCTTAGTTTTTATACCACAGTTTGTCAGAGGACTTGAGGAAGTCAAGGCACTTTTTTTTTTTAAAGCATATTTTTTCTCTTTCATTTCACATTTATGCACAAATGACATTCTAACAATAATAAAGGGAATTTAGAAAAAGATTAAAAAAAAAAATCTCCAACACTACCTTCTCAAACACCCTAAACACATCAGCTGTATTCATTTGTTCTTGTTCTCATTTTGATCCATTTGTGTGCATGCATACTTTTGCATAATTCTAGTCCTCCCGTGCAGATCGTTTTATATTCTACTTTTATTATGTTATAAACACTTTCCACGTAGTCATCATAATTATTATTTTGAACACTTCACCATATTCCATTAAGTGTATGTCTCATAATTAATAAAGCAAGTCTTCTATTGTTGAACATTTTATTTTTGCACTTTTTCATTATTAGGAGTGATGCTACAGTGAACAGCTTTTTTTCATCCAGACTTTTCCTTCAGGTGAATGATTTCCTCAGAATAAATCCATTCCTTCAATTCCTACAACACTGAGTGCCTACTCTGTGCCAAGCACTGTGCAAGTATTATGAACCAAGGATGCAGAGATGTTTAAGGTCCAGTTCCTGCTTTCAAGGAAATCACACAATAATAGGACAGGCAGGTTGGGGAAGTGAAGAGGACAAGTGGGTAGTGAAGCAGGTCTGAACACAGAGACTGCTAAATCTTTTCTAAGGTTTAGACATGGAAAGATTTAAAGGAGAACATGATTAGCTTTGTGCTTTGAATGTTCTCTGTAGAATGGTTTGGAGGAAGTGTGATTTGCTTGAAAGAGATATGTCAGGGCTATTGAAACAATTCAAACAAGAAACCCCAGGCTGAGACCTAGGACTGTGACTAAGGAGATGGGGAGGAGCTGGCAGTTTCAAAAGACATTGGAGATGGGGTATTGGCAAGATCTGACAGAAAAATGAACTATGTGCAGGGGTAAGGGACAAGGAGATAATAGGGGTGACTCCCAGGTTTTTGGCTTGTTGACTCAGTGGTGCATTCGCTAGAAACAGGAGGCAGAGAAGACTGTTCCTGAAGAAGATGAAGAGGTCAGTCTGAGATGTGGGGCTAAGGTGGGGACCTCATATTGGAAGTGTCTTACAAGCACAAAGTTGAGATAATCTAAGCTACAGGCTTGTTGTTGTTATTAAGAGCCGTCGAGTCAGTTCCAATTCATAGCAACACTCTATAGGGTTTCTGAGGAGTGACTGGTGAGCCTGAACTGCCAACCTTGCAGTTAAGCTACATACAGGCTGGCGCTGCAGAGTAAGCACTGGATTGCTAACTGCAAAGTTGGTGGAAACCCTATACAGGGTTGCTATGAGTCAGAACTGACTCAACAGCACTTAACAAGAACAACAGGCTTAGATTTATAATAATAGTTGGTCTGTGTAGGAAGCTCCAGTGATGCTGTAGAATAAGGACTGGACTGATAACCGCAAGATTGACAGTTCAAACCCACCAGTAACTACTCGGAAGAAAGATGAGGTTGTCGGTGGTGCTATAGGATAAGTGCTTGACTACAAGGTCAGTTTGAACTGAAAAGTTGGCAGTTCAAACTCACAAACCGCTTCTCGGAAACCCTATTCAGGGTCTCTATGGATTTGAACTGACTGGACAGCATTTAACAACAGCAACAAAGCTGCCTTTAATGTTTGCAGTCTCAGAAACCCTACCAGGTCATTATGAGTTAGAATTGACTTGATGACAGAAAATTTGGTCTTGGTTTGTCATTATTTCATGAAGTGGTTGGAAATAACCCCTGGAAAGGGAACACTATGTCATAGAATCTGAATGTTGTTAGAATAAAAACCTTTCTCAAAGGACTCTCGCACTACATTTGTGCCAACCTGGCAATTACTTATTACACTTATCTTTTGCTAATGTAATTGTTCAAATGTGATTTGCACCTTCTGGTATTCCACCTGACATCAGCAATGATATCCCTCGTTCCATGTCCTTTTCTGAATTCAGCTTGAATTTCTGGCAGTTTCATGTTGATGTACTGATCCAACTATTTAAAAATTATTTTCAGCAGAATTTCACTTGCATGTGATATTAATAATATTGTTCTATAATTTCCTCATTCTGAGGGATATCATTGCTAACATTAGATGGATCTTGGCTGAAAACCGAGCTACCAGACAGAGGTTTACTTGTGTTTTGTTGACTATGCAAATTCGTTTAACTGTGTGGATCATAGCAAGTTATGGGTAACATTTCAAAGAATGGAAATTCCAGAACATTTAATTGTGCTCATGCAGAATCTGTGCATAAACCAAGAGGCAGTCATTTGAACAGAACAAGGGGATACTGCATGGTTTAAAATCAGTAAAGGTGTGTGTCAGGGATGTATCCTTTCACCATGCTTATTCAATCTATATGCTAAGCAAACAATCTGAGAAGCTGAACTATATGAAGAAGAACGTGGCATCAGGATTGGAGGAAGGCTCATTAACAGCTTGCAATATGCAGATGATACAATCTTGATTGCTGAAAATGAAGAGGACTTGAAGCAATTACTGATGAAAATAAAAGAACACACCCTTTAGGATGGATTACAACTCAATGTAATGAAAACAAAAATCCTTGCAAATGGACCAATAGAAAGCATCATGATAAACAGAAAAGATTGAAGTCATCAAGGATTTCATTTTACTTGGATCCACAGTGTTTAATGGAAGCAGCAGTCAAGAAAACAAATCTGCTGCAAAAGACCTCTTAAAAGTGTTAAAGAGCAAAGATGTCACTTTGAGGACTAAAGTGCTCCTGACCTAAGACATGGTATTTTTTTTTAATGTTTTATTGTGAATTATGTGATAGTTTACATGGGAGAACTTTAGTTTTATATTCATTCTATCGTATATCCTTTCATTGCCATGGTTACAATCCCCTCCATGCATCATCAACCAACCAAAAGGTATACCCTGCAAGCCTGCCCCCCACACTCCCACGGTCTTCAGCACACAGTCCCTCTCCCTCTCTGGATCTAAAGTCCCCAGCTGTTCCATCGCTCCACTTCATCCTCTCTGCCTCCATCTCAGGCATCCCTTCTTCTCTGGATAGGGTCCCGCTCTCTGCTCTTCTCCAATGGTAGTCCAAGGGACCTCCGCTCCTAGACTGGAGAGTTAATCACTCCCCTCCTTGCTATAAAATGTCTACCTTTACATTTCCAACCGTCACAATCAGTCCTGATAACAACTATTCACTATTGCATCACAAGAGACCCATCTGCATTTCATTTCATCAAACCTGCCTAGACAGATTGGATACTACTCAGTGGAGATTTTACCTTGCTCCAGGCCCTCTGGATCTAGGTTCCCTCTTGAAAGCTTGTAAGCCAGTCACTTCTTGCCTTTGTAGCATTCCTCCCCACCCCCCTTCATTTTGGGTAGCCAATGTCCAAGTTGCCCATCCCTGCCTACTCTGTGTGTGGAGGGGGTGGGAATGATTCTTGCTGTAAGGATTTGTT
>NW_006408757.1:189561-191406 GCF_000296735.1 Chrysochloris asiatica
GATTGTAGCTTGGCTATATGGCAGCAGTTGCTGACTCTTCTTGTGTAATATAGGGAGACAAAGAGTCCTCCAAAGGCAGAAGAAGGGGGCATATCACAGCATAATAACACCAGCGGGGGGGGGGAGGGGGAATGAGAGAAAGAAAATAAAAAGACCAAAAAACAGCAACAACAAAAACAAGATTGAATATTGAAGCCTCTAATCGCAGAAATGGAAGAGGAGGGACAGAAGAAAAAGAAGGGGGTGGGAATCTGTAGCCTAATATGCGTATGACTTTAATGTCTTCTCTTCAGCTTCCTGCTTTCCAAGCAGCTCAAAAGATTCCAAGATGCCAGTGTTGGTTGTTATGCTATACCTCAGACTCCAATCCAACCTTCGGCCTGTTTTGCTTTAACACTCTCTTTCCCTCCCTACAGCCCTCTCTTTCTCTTTCCCGTGTTAAAAAAACAGAACAAAATGCAAACAAATAAGAAAAGTTCAGGGCCTACTCTTGGGCTGAGTATCTGTGCGCATGCATGGCAGAAGAACCCACCAGTGGTGAGGGTCGGGCTCTCCCTCTAGTCACCAGAACGGAGGTGGGCAAACAGTGGGTGCACCAATGACCAGATACCAAAAAAAAAAGAAGAGGAAAATCAGAATAAAGCAAAACTGACAAAGTATATTGTCCACCTTTGTCCCAAGGTTCCCACGGTGTTTCTCCATGGTGTTTCTGATCCCCCTGGTAGGTCTTGCCATTTGTTCTCACCCAGGATGTTGGCTCCGCGCCTCTGAACCCAGCCCGGCAGATTAAAAAGTACGTGATTTTTTACTTCAACTCCAAATTCCATAAGCCTTCAAACTTTAAAAATATTCCTATCTCTGTGGTTCTGAGTTTTGGAACTCTGCCCTGGATCTGCTTTGCCTGGTATTCTGTGTTATTGCTGACAGCGAACTTCACTGCATCTCCACCCTAGCCACCATCAAACCCCACCTCCCAAGACATGGTATTTTTAATCACCTCATAAGCATATGAAAACTGGATGATGAAGATCAGCGATGAAATGATGCATTTGAAATATGGTATCGATGAAGAATATTGAAAGTACCTTTAGACTGGTAGAAGAACAAATAAATCTGTCTTGGTGGAAGTGGTGGTGGTTGTGTCCTATGGAGTTGCTTCGGACTCATAGCGACCCTGCATAGGGTTTCCGAGGTTGTAAATCTTTACGGAAGCAAAAAGCCTCATCTTTCTCTGGCAGAACAGCTGACAGTTTCAAACTGCTGACCTTGAGGTTAGCAGCCTCACTTGTAACCACTACACTACCAGAGCTCCTTATCTTGCAAGTCACACAGTCAGAATGCTCCTTAGAAGTGAGGATGGAGAGACTTTGTCTTATGTATTTTGGACATGTTATCAGGAGAGACCAAACCCTGGAGAAGGATATCATGCTTGGTAAGCTAAGGGTCAGAGAAAAAGAGATGGATTGAATACACAGTAGCTGCAGCAATGGACTCAAACATAACAATCGTGAAGATGGGGTTGTTGTTGTTGTTGAGTGCCATTGAGTCGGTTCCGACCCATAACGACCCTGCATAGGGTTTCCAAGGAGCGACTGGTGAATTTGAACCACTGACTTTGTGGTTCAAACTGCCTTAACAGTCTAGCACATTAACCTGCAGTGCCACACCAGGACTCCAAAGATGGAGTTGTTGTTGTTGTTAAGTGCCGTTGAGTCAGTTCCAACCAATGTTGTTGTTGTTGTTAAGTGCCATTGAGTCGGTTCCGACCCATAGCGACCCTGTACAGGGTTTCCGAGGGTGTAAATCTTTACGGGAGTAGAAAGCCTCATCTTTCTCCCGCGGAGC
>NW_006408757.1:191961-195826 GCF_000296735.1 Chrysochloris asiatica
ACCCTGTACAGGGTCGCTATGAGTCGGAACCGACTTGACGGCACTTAACAACAACAACAAAGCAGCAATATAAACAATCTGCACTTAAAAAAATTACAAGTGAGTCTGCCATATGCTCATTCCATTTCCTTTTGTGTGAAATATCTCTGTCCATTTATCTTTGGGGACTTGTTTTTTTGGTTGATTTGCATGAGTGCTTTATAGAATATGGAAGTTAAACTTTTTTCATAGTTAAGGAAGATGTTCTTCAGGTATTTTTCTTTTGGTTATGTTTTTCAATGTACAAACTTTTAAGATTTGATATATCCAAATCTGTTGGCCTTTTTTCTGTAATTTCTTCTTATCATTTCAAAGCTTAGGGAGCTGTCTCTCAAAATTTTGTCAAATACTCAATTCTATTTAAAAACACTTATTTATTTCGTTAATCAACTTGGGGCTATGAATCTTTACTATTTTTTCCCAAGTGGCTAGCTCATTTTCTCACTACTAATAGGGTTGCTATGAGCCAGGATGGACTCTACAACACTTACAAACAACAACAATATATTGAGAGATCTTTTTCTCCTCTGTTGTTTTATATCAATGGCTTTGTTATTGTTATTGTTAAGTGCTGTTGAGTTCTGACTCACAGTGACCCTGTATAGGGTTTCCGAGAAGCAGCTGGTGGGTTTGGGCCATCGACATCACGGTTAGCAGTCCAGTGCTTATCCTACAACATCACACCAGGACTCCTTAAGAATTACTTTAGCATATATAATAAATTAAATCATATACATAGTTCTATTTCTATAAGTGTGGGCATGGGAAATGGAGTCTATGGTGAGAAGAGAGCCAAGATGCATTTTGTCTCAGACTACCATAGGGGAGGGACATATATCGATGACTCATGGTAGTAAGTCATGCCATGGGTAGAGCATCTTAAAGAATAGCCCTCCATGCCTTGCCTTCCCTACTCCATTTACTGTCAGCCATCAGTGAAGCAAACACAGTCTACTCCTTCCATATCTCACATTTCTGGGAGGTAGTGAAGCAGAGCACAAGAGCATGATTTGAATCAGACTCTGTGCGACCTTGAGCAAATAGCTTTACCTTTCTGAAACCCAGGTTCCTTTCCTGGAAAATGGGGGAAACGGTTTTTACTCCTGTTTGTTGTAAAGATTAACTCATTGCTGTCCAGTCAATTCTGATTGATAAGTGACCCTATGGGACAGAGTAAAACTGCCCTATAGGGTTTCCAGTGCTGTAACTCTTTACAGAAGAACTACCATATCTTTCTTCCTTGTAGCAGCTGGTGGGTTTGAACTTAGACCTTTTGCTTATCAGCCAAGTACTTAACCCCTTCATCACCAAGGCTGCTTGTTGTAAAGATTGTTGTTGATTTGATGTTAGGTGCTGTCAGTTGATGCTGACTCATAGTGATCCTATGTACAACAGGACAAAACATCACCTTGTGCCATCCTCAGAATTGCTGCTACACTTGAACCCATTGCTGCTGCTATGTGCTAATCCATCTCATTGGGAGTCTCCTTCTTTTTCGCTGACCCTCCATTTTACCAAGCATGATGTCCTTCTCCAAGGACTGGTCCCTCCTGATAGTATGTCTGAAGTATGAGAGACCAAGTCTGGCCATGTTGACTTCTAAGCAGCATTCTGATTGTACTTCTTCCAACACAGTTTTGTTTGTTCTTCTGGAAGTCCATGGTACCTTTAATATTCTTCTCAAATGCATCAGTTCTTCTACGGTCTTCCTTACTCATTGTCCAACTTTCACATGTATATGAGGTTACTGAAAATACCATGGCTTGGGGCAGGCATACTTTAGTCCTCAAACTGATGCCTTTGCTCTTGAAAACTTTAAAGAGGTCTTGTGCATCACATTTGCTAAATATATCAAAAGCATAGACCATAGTATTAACTCAATTAATGAATTAGTGCTCCAGGTCTATCCTGGCCACTTCTGGTTATCCCCTTCTTCTTTTTTTCCCCAAACTTTTTATTGTGAATTGGGTGAAGGTTTACAGAGCAGATCATCAGGTTTACATTCAACAAATCTAATACCTTGTTTCATTACAATGATTACAATCCCCTCCAGGTCCCATCTATTTCCTTTAACTGTTGCACTCCAGCCTTTGTTTCCCGCTACCTTCATCTTTCCTCTGTCAACCTCCCACTTGTATATTTCCTGCCCTGTCACCATGTTAACATGTGTCTACCATCTAGCCTGTGAATAATTCCCTCCCCACAGCCCTGTAACCATTAAGGAAAACTTTTCTTAACTTTACAACAGTGGCTCATATAATATTTGTGCTTTTGTGATTGACTAATTTCACTCAGCATAATGTCCTCAACAAGCACTTGTCTGTCAGTTTGTCATACTGTGGTGACTTGAGTGTTGCTGTGATTCTGGAAGCTATGCTACCAGTCATTTAAATACATCAGGGTCAACCATGGTGGACAGGTTTCAGATGAGCTTCCAGACGAAGACAAACTAGGAAGAAGGAGAGACAGACTACTTCCAAATATTTAGTCACTGAAAACCTTATGAATAGCAGTGGAACTCTGTCAGATAGCACCAGAATATAAATTATTGAAACATGATGAAGAGTACCAGAATATTGTCAGATATAGTGCCAGAAGATGAGCCCCTCAGGTTGGAAGGCACTCAAAATATGATTGGAGAAGAGGTGCTTCCTCAAAGTAGAATTGACCAGGATGACACCATTCATTTGCTGATGCAGAACAACTCAAAAATGAAAAGAAACATCAGTAAACATCCATTAATAATCAGAACATGGAATGTATGAAGTATGAATCTATGAAAAATGGAAATTATCAAAAAATAAATGGAATGCATAAAAATTGATATACTAGGCATTAGTGATCTAAAATGGACTGGTACTGGCCATTTCGAATATTATAATTACATGGTTTACTATGCCGAGAATGACAAATTGAAGAGGAATGGTGTTGCATTCGTCATCAGAAAGATATCTTGAAGTATAATAACACTACCTTGATAGGATAATATCCATATGCTACAAGGAAGACCAGTTAATATCACTATTATTCAAATTTACACACCAACTAAAGCCAGTGATGATGAAATTGAAGAATTCTATTAATTTCTTCAGTCTGAAATTGATCAAACATGCAATCAAGATGTGTTGATAATTACTGGTGACTGAAATGCAAAGGTTGGAAACAAAGAAAAAGGATTAGTAGTTGGAAAATATAGCCTTGGTGATAGAAACAATGTTGGATAGAATTTTGCAAGACCAATGACTTCTTCATTTGCAAACACCTTATTTATTTATTTATTTAAGGTTTTTGTTGTGGATTGAGTGAAAGTTTACAGGGCATATCATCAGTTTTATATTCAACAAATCTTATACCTTTTTCATTACTATGATTATAATCCCTTCCATGTACCATCAGTTAACAGCATTACTCTCTATCCATTTTAGCTTTTTAAAAAACAAACAAATAAAAAACCCACTCAGGCATATATAATACTTTACATCTCCAAAGGGCACATTCTGCAAGTCTGCCTCCTGGCCACCAGCTCTTAGTCCCTCTCTTCTTAGTCCATGAGTCTAGAGTCCTCAGCCACTCCCCCTCTCCATGCCCCCATCTCTGCCTTCATCTCTGGCACTGCTGCTTCTCTGGATAAGGTCCCACATTCTACTTGTGCACTTCTCTCTTGATGGTCCTATGGTCCTCTGTTTCTGGAATGTAAGATTAACCACCCCCTGTTTTTGTTACAAAACTTCTACCTTTACAATTGTGGCAGTCGCAGTGAGTCACAATAACAATTATTCACTATTGAATCATACGAATCTTATCACCATCTTTTTCACCAGACCCA
>NW_006408757.1:198171-201651 GCF_000296735.1 Chrysochloris asiatica
CAGTATGGAGTGTAGGTCTACTTCCAGCTCATTTGCCTCAGTCACTTTATCTCATCTCTGGACATGTGCAGATATGGTCATCTGCTTCTGTTTTTTTGGGCATATTCAGGAGTTATCTGTGGCCTTAATACTTAGATGGGTGTGTATTTTGGTATTTTTTATTCTCTCTGATTGCCTCCAGGTAGATGTGATCAGGAAATGGGCTTCCCTTTTCACTCTTCATCTTGAGAAATATCAAGATGCCACTGTTGGTCATTTTGATGGACCTTAGGATTTAATTTCCAGCCTATTTCTTTTGTAATCTGTCTGCCCCACTCCACAATTCCCATTCAGGCCTTTTTTCTAGTTATAAACAGTTCAGGGCTGGCTGTGGCCATTTGGTTTTAAGTGGAAACTGTCTCTTTAAATTTTGAGGAGATCTGTGTGCATATGAGGCAAATCCCTCCGAGAGTGGGGCTGGGTTGTCCACTCACTCAGGAACCCCTATAGTTACCAGAATGGAGTTGCCCATACAGTGAGGGACCAATGAACAGATACAAAAAAAAAAAAAAAAGAATGTCCACATCTTTATTTCCACAGTTCTGTCAGGCGTTTGTGGCTGCTGTGATCCTTCCCCCATTTGATCTCACCCAAGATGGCGGCTCTGGGAGCAGCTGAATGTCTTGAATTAGAACGCAATGGATTTCTTGCTTCTGCTACAAATTTCCCTAGCTGTAAGCCTCCCAACCTTCTAAATATTCCTTTATATGTGGTTTAGAGTTCTGGCATCATCCCCTGAGTCTGTTTGGTCCAGTATTCTGTGTTGTTGCTGATGGAGCTCTTTACTGCACTTCCACCTGATCCGCCATCTTGTTTGTTCTCCTTCACAAATACCTTTTTTAAACAGCACAAAAAATGACTATACATGTTAACATCACCAGATGAAACATACAGAAATCAAATTGACTACATCTGTGCAAAGAGACTGTGGAAAAGCTCTATATTATCAACTAAACCAAGGCCAGGGGCCAACTGTAAAACAGACCATCAATTGCTCATATGCAAGTTCAGGCCGAAGCTGAAGAAAATAAAAACAAATCCATGAGAGCCAAAATGTGACCTTGAACATATCCCACTTGAATTTAGAGACCATCTGAAGAACAGATTTGATGCATTAGAAACTAAAGACTGAAAACCTGAAGAGTTGTGGGATGACATCAAGAACATCATACAGGAAGAAAGCAAAAGGTTGTTAAGAAGACAAGAAAGAAGGAAAAGACCAAAATGGGAGTCAGAAAAGACTCTGAAACTTGCTCTCCAGCATGGAGATGCTAAAGCACATGGAAGAAATGAGGAGGTAAAAGAGCTGAATAAAAAGGTTCAGAGAGCAGCTCAAGAAGACAAAGTCAAATATTACAACAAAATGTTAGAAAATTAAAAGGAAGAACAGGCTCGGTGTTTCTCAAGGTGAGATAACTGAAGAAAAAATTCAAGCCTCAACTTGAAATAATGAAAGATTCTGTGGGCAAAATATTGAATGATGCAGAAAACCTCAAAAGATGGTGGAGGGGAAACACAGAGTTACTGTACCAAAAATAAATGGTCAATGTTCAACCATTTCAAGAGGAAGCATATGATCAAGAGCCAATGATACTGTCAATCCTATCCTCTCTACAGGGTAGATAGGGACGGGCAACTTAGACATTGGCTCTCTAAAATGAGGGGTCGATAAATGCATGAAGTGACTGGCTTACAAGTTTTCAAGAGGGAGTTTAGTTTCAGAGTGTGCGGGGGAAGGTAGAGTCCCCACTGAATAGTTTTCATTTTGTCTAGACAGGTCTGGTGAAAAGAGATGGGAAAAAGATTCTTATGATTCAATAGTAAGTAATTGTTATCATGACTAATTGCGACTGTCACAACTGTAAAGATAGAAGTTTTGTAACAAAAATGGCAGAGTAGTGAATCTTACAGTCCAGAAACAGAGGACCCTAAGACCATCAAGGGTGGAATGTGGTACCCTATCCAGAGAAGCCGTGACACCAGAGATGGGGCAGAGATGAGGTCATGGAGAGAGGATATGGAGAGAGGGACTGAGTGCTGGTGGCCATGAGGCAGGCTTGCCGAATTTGCCCTTTGATTGTTTATATGATTATATATTCCTGAGTGTTTCTGTGTACATCCCACGCTCCACGCCCCAAAACACACACAAAAAAACAGAGGGAATGATACCGATGGAAGAAATCCAAGGGACATTGAAGGCATTGACAAAGAACAAAGCTCCTGGAATTGATGGAATACAAATTGAAATCTTTCATTAAACTGAAGGCACTCACTCATCTATGCCAAGAAATTTGGAAGACAACTACCTGGCCAACTGACTGGAAGAGATCCATATCTGTGCCTGTTCCAAAGAGAGGGGACCTAACGGTATGCAGAAATCAGAGGATAATATCATTAATATCTCATACAAGTAAAATTTTGCTAAAGATAATCCAAAAATGGTTGCAAACATACATTGACAATGAATTGACAGAGGTTCAAGCTGGATTCAGACAAAGACATGGAATTATGGATATCGTTGCTGATGTCAGATAGACCTTGGATGAAAGCAGAGAAGACCAGAAAGATGCTTATCTGTGCTTTATTGACTACAAAGGCTTTCGATTATGTGGATCATGACAAGCTATAGACAATATTGTGGAGAGTATTCTGGAACACTTAATTGCACTCATGAGGAACCTATATATAGACCAAGAGGCAATTGTTTGAACAGAATAAGGGAACATTGAATGATTAAAAATTAGGAAAAGTGAACACCAGGTTTGTATTCTTTTACCATACTTATTCAATTTTTATGCTGAGCACATAATCTGAGAAGCTCAATTATATGAATTAAAGTGTGACATCAAGACTGGAGGAAGACTTATCATGCAGATGATACAACCTCGCTTGCTGAAAATGATGAACATCAATGAGTATTGGGTTGCACCTCAATGTAAAGAATGCAAAAATCCTCACCACTGGACCAATGAACAACATTCATATAAATGAAGAAAAGATTGAAGTTGTCAGTTTGTTCAAATCAACCATCAACACTCCTGGACGTTAGCAGTCAAGAAATTAAATGACATGTTGCACTAGGCAAATCAACTGTATAAGACTTCTTTAAGGTGTTCAAGAGCAAAGATGTCAGTTTGAGGACTAAGTTGTGCCTGACCCAAGCCATGATATTTTCAATAGTCTCATATGCATGTGAAAGTTGAACAATGAATAAGGAAGACTATAGAAGAATTGATGCATTTGCGTTATAGTGTTGGAAGAGACTATTAAAAGTGCCATTGTTGTTAAGTGCCATCGAGTAGGTTCTGACTCATAGCAATTCTGTATAGGGTTTCCAAGGAGTGGCTGGTGAGCTTGAACCATTGACCTTGAGGTTCAAACTGACCTTGCAGTCCAGTACATTAACCCACAGCACCACACCAGGACTCCAAAAGTACCATG
>NW_006408757.1:202436-207770 GCF_000296735.1 Chrysochloris asiatica
AATGCCGGGGTAAGATGTTATCTCATTGTTGTTTTGACTTGCATTTCTCTCATGGCTAATGACTATGAGCATTTCGCTATAGGTTTGTTGGCCACCTGAATGTCTTTTTTGGCAAAGTATCTGTTTATACCCTCTGTCCGTTTTTATATTGGATTATTTGCCTTCTTCTTGTTGAGGTGTTGAATTGTTCTATAAATTTTGGAGATTAATCATTTGTCTGATATATTGTTGCAAAATATTTTTTCCCAATCTGTGGGTTCTCTTCTTACTCTTTGATGAAATTGTTTGATGCACAGAAGTGTCTAATTTTTAGGAGGTCCCACTGTTCTATTTTGTTTTCTGTTTGTGCATTTTCAGTTAGGTTTAATAGTGTATTTATGCTGTGTATTAGAGGCCCTAAATTTGCCTCTACTTTTTAATTGATGATCTTTATAGTTTTAAGGTTTATATTTACATTTTTAATGCACATTGAGTTCATTTTGTGTGAGATATGGGTCTTGTTTCATTTTTCTGCAAGTGGGTTTTCAATTTTGCCAGAACCATTTGTTGTAGAGACTATATCTTTAATATAATTTATGCATTTAATGCATTTTTGGGCCCTTTGTAGATGATCTGTTGACCATGTGGTGGTGTGCCGGGGAGTCGGTTCTGACTCATACTGACCCTGTATAGGGTTTCTGAGGCTGTAAATATTTATGGGAGCAGAAAGCCTCATCTTTCTCCCATGAAAGAGCTGATGCTCAATTCTGTTCTGTGTGTCTTTCATTGTACTAGTACCAGTCTATTTTGACTACTGTGGCTATGTAGTAGGTTTTGAGATTGGGAAGTGAGAGACCTCCTACTTTGCTTTTCTTTTTTAACAATCTGGGATCTCTTTTCCTTTCATATAAAGTTAATAATCAGTTTTTCCATCTCCTTAAATGAATAATGTTGCAATCTGGATTTGGATTGTAAATTGGACATTTTCACAATGGGTTGCTGTTAAGTACTGTTGAGTCAGTTCTGACCCATAGCGACCTTGTATAGGGTTTCTAAGGAGCAACTGGTGAGCTTGTACTGCTGACCTTGCAGTTCAAACCAACTTTGCAGTCCAGTGCATTAGCCCACAGTGCCACACCATGAGTATATTCCTTAGTTTCTGCAGGTTTTTTGGTTTCTTGTAGTAGTGGGTGGGTTTTTTTTGGTTTTCTTTCTTTCTTTCTTTCTTTTTTTTTTTTTAATGTTTCATTGTGAATTATGTGATAGTTTACATGGGAGAGCATTTGCTTTATATTCATCCTGTCATATATTGTTTCATTGCCATGATGAAAATTACATCATCAAACAACCAAAAGGTATAGCCTGCAAGCCTGCCCCTCGGTTGTCAGCACACAGCCCCTCTCCCTTTCTGGGTCTAGAGTCCCCAGCCACCCCATTTCTCCATGTCATCTTCTGGCATCATTGTTTCTCTAGGTAGGGTCCTGCACTCTGCTCTTCTCCCGTGATGGTCCCAGAGGCTGGACTGCAAAGTCAACAATTCACCTCCTTTTGCTACAAAACCTCTACCTTTACATTTCCAACCCTCACAGTCAGTCCTGATAACAATATTTCACTATTGTACTACAAGAGTCCTATTCCCATCTCCTTTCACCAGCCCCACCTAGACAGATTGGATACTACTCAGTGGAGATTCTACCTTTCCCCGTGCCCCCTGGATCTAGGCTTCCTCTTGAAAGTTTGTAATCCAGTCACTTCTTGCCTTTGTAGCACACCCCCCCCCCCCCGCTCCATTTTGGGTAGCCAATGTCCAAGTTGCCCATCCCTGTCTACCCTGTGTACCGAGGGAGTGGGAATGAGCCTTGCTGTAAAGATTTGTTCCCTCTTTTGAGTTATTGCATCGATAGGTGTAGGTTAAGTTTCATCAAATTGTATCAGATTACTCTTTTTTTCCTCTTCTTTCTTCTTCTAGTTCAGTTCTGATCATCCAGCCATTGAAACCAGGTCAAGTGGGTATGATCTGAAAGTGTGGGTGTTCTTGTGCATATCCCCTCACTTCTTATCAGCTGGACGCTTCACTCTCCAGTCTAGTCCTCTGTGGCTATGTCCCTGACTCTGGGCCCAGGAGTCCCCAGGTCTTGCCATACTGTTGGCCAACCAGGTCTCCACCCAGGTTCACAGGAGTCTATTGAACGTTGTAGGACTTAGCTCGCAGCTTCATTGTTGTTTTTCCTTCACTCCCCTTATCAGTGACCAACGTGGTTACCAGTCTGCTCATGTATCCCCCTTGAGTCTTAGTCTTGGAAAGGGGTTTGCCCTGAGGGGACCCAACCACTTAGCTTGATTTCCTGCATGAGAAACTTACTTGTTTTTGTAGTAGTCAGTTGGACTGCCATTATTGTTTTTTATTTTTCCCATCAATCTTTCTTTCAAGAAGTATCTTCTGTTGTTATAGCCATTCCAGGCTGGTCTGCTTGTCCTTTCGGTGGAGATGATTTCACACCTCAGAAGAGTCTGGATGTGGTTTAGGATTCCATCTATGGTCTTAGGCAATGCAGAGGCTCAGCAGGAAGCCTCCTTCACTGGGCACATTTTATTTTATGTATTCCAATCAGTTATTGGCAGAAGATGGACTTACAATCTTTCTATGGTGATATTTCTGGCTATTCCTTCCTCTCCCCCTCAAGTGTCTATTTTACAATGGTATACAAGAGAAACCAAGATTCAAACGACAGCCAAGCATCTTAACATTATTTTCCCCCTTTTACCCTTTCAAACCATGCCTCAATCCCTGTATCCCAGAGCCCTGTTTTTACAAGGTTGTGCATACATCATTATTTACCTCTGTCCCACTTAGTCCATGCAAACCTGCCTGTTTTCCCATCTGCCTTGTTCTTCCATTCCCCTCCCCCTTCTTGTGTATTGGCCCCTTCCCCAGCACCCAAACTATCCTGTGTCTATTCCATACCCTGTGCTCCACCTTCCCCTCCCTCCCCCTACCCCACCCCATCCCCACATCCTGGTAACCAGCAAGAATTCCCCCTCCTTTTAGTATGAGTTATTGTTCTTAATCTTTTATAATAGTGGTCCTGTACAGTATTTCTCCTTTTGTGACTGACTAATTTCACTCAACATAATGTCCTCAAGGTTCATCCATGTTATGTGGTGACTTACAGCTTCCTCGTTGTTCTTCAAGGTAGCATAATATTCCATTATGTGTATGTACTAGTTTGTTTATCCATTCTTCAATTGATGGGCACTTAGGTTGTCCCCATCTATTTGCTATTGTAAATAGTGCTGCTATGAACATTGGTGTGCATATATCTACACATATCATGGCTCATATTTCTTGTGGGTAAATTCTAAGTAGAGGAATTGCTGGATCATAAGGTATTTCTATTTCCACCTTCTGAGGAAACACCATATTGCTTTCCAGAGAGGTTGAACCATTTTGCAACCCCACCAGCAATGCAGGAGTGGTCAAGTTTCTCCACATTCTCGCCAGCATTTATTGACCTCTACTTTTTTGATCTTTGCTGTTATTGCTGGTGAGAAATGATATCTCATTGTTGTTTTGATTTACATCTCTATAATGGCTAACGATCGTGAACATTTCTTCATATGTTTGTTAGCTGTCTGGATCTCCTCCTTGGTGAAGTGTCTGTTCATGTCCTGTGACCATTTTTATTATTTTAAAGTTTTTATTGTAAATTATGTGGGTTTACATGGGAGAACATCAGTTTTACATTCATCCCATTGTATTTCATTTCATTGCAATGATTACAATTCCCTCCATGCATCATTAATTAACCAAAGGATACACCCCACAGGCCCACCCTCCCTGCTGCCAGCACACAGCCCCTCTTCCTCCCTGGGTCCCGCATCCCCAGCCACTCCATCTGTCCATGTCATCATCTCTGTCTCTATGCCTGACGTCACTGCCTCTCTGCTCTTCTCACTTGATGGTCCCAGGGACCTCTGCTCCTGGGCTGCACAATCAATCACTCCTCTCCTTTTGTCAAAAAAATCTACCTCTACATTTCCAGCCCTCACAGTCAGTCCTGATGTCAATTATTCACTATTGTACCACAAGAGTCTTATCCCCATTTCCTTTTGCCAGCCTGGTCCCAACAGATTGGAAATCATTCAGTGGAGGTTCTACCTACCCCTGTCCCTCTTGTAATAGGGTTTTGTAGTTTTCTTTGTATAGGTCTTTTTTTTTCCTCTGGTTAGATTTATTCACAAATATTTCATCTTTGGGGTGGCTATTGTTAATGGTATTGTTTTCCTGATTTCCTTTACTGACCTTTTTTTATTAGTGTAAAGGAATCCAACTGATTTTTGTGTTTGACCTCCTTAAGCAACGCTTTGCTTATCTGAAGTTACTTTCCTTCAATTAGTGTTCAGTTTTTCCATCTCTTTAAAAAATGATGCTGAAATCTGAATTGGGATTGCATTATATCTATAGATTGCTTTAGGTTGTGTTGACATTTTCACAAGGTTAAGTTTTCCTATCCATGAGCAGGTATATACTTTGTTGTTTTCGGTTTTTAACTTTCCTTTGTGAATCGAGTGGTTTACAGACAGGAGCATCAGATTTATATTCAACAAATCTTACACTTTGTTTCAGCTCATTGATTACAATCCATCCCTCCAACAAATTATCCTACTTCCTCTTTTACATCTTATATTTACAAAATGAACAAAGCAAAAATATTTGATTCACACATACAAAACAAAAATATATATATTCATTTAAATGTCCAAAGGGCATATTCTGCAAGCCAACTTCTTGCCCAAAAGCATACAGACTTACTCAGTCCATGGGCCTACAGCTGGATATTGTTCTGTCCCTCCATGCCACTGCATTTGCCACCGCCTTTGCCACTTACTCTGCTGTCCCCACTTTTTTAGGTAGGGATGTCATGCTCCACTCATGATCTTCTTTCTTAATGATCCTGGGATCGTCTATTCCTGAAATGAAAGATTACCTAATCCCCCCTTTTAGTTACACATTTACGAAAATTTCAGCTTTGACAATCACAATTAATCCTGATAACAATTACTCACTATTGAATAATAAAATCCTATTAGCATAATTCCCCACCCCCTTTCACCAGACCCATCTGGAAAAGAGGAAAACTATTCAATGCGGATTCTACCTTACCCTCCTGATTTTGAAACTAAGCACAATCATGAAAATATGATTTTATAGCTCCTGATTTTGAAACTAAGCACAGTCATGAAAATCATGATTTTATAGCTCCTGATTTTTTTTTCCTTAGATGTTTTATTGTGAATTATGTGATAGTTTACATGGGAGAACATTAGTTTTACATTCATTCTATCATATATCCT
>NW_006408757.1:217845-219421 GCF_000296735.1 Chrysochloris asiatica
TTAATCTGTTTTTGTCTCTGTGTGTGAGATGTGTCTCTTGCAGACAGCATATTGAAGGATCTTGTTTTCTTATCCATTCTGCCACCCTCCGTCTCTTAGGTGCATTTAATCCATTTACATTCAGTGTAATTATTGATAGGTATTGATTAATTGCTGCCATTATGTTTGTTTTTTTTTGTGGTTGTGCTGCTTCTTTGTTCTGTAGCTCCTGACTTTTGATAGCCAATGTTTACATTGCCTGTTCCCAACCTCCCAGTACATCGAGGAAACAAGTATGTTCCTTTAGCTGAAGAATCCTCCATTTTGGTTAGAATTTGGGGCAAGTACATTCATAAGCAAAAGGTCCATTTTATCAGATTATAGCAATTTGCACTTGCTCACGTATATTTCCATTTTTGCAAATATCTTTTGGTTTCTTGTGGTTGGTTGGATATGTGCCCTGGAATTGGTTCCGACTCATAGCGACCCTGTACAGGGTTTCCTAGGCAGTAAATCTATACGGGAGCAGTAAGTCTCATCTTTCTCCTGCAGAAATGCTGGTTTCTTGTAGCAGTGGTTTTTTTTTTCTTTCTTTCTTTCTTTAATTGTGAATTATGTGATAGTTTCATGGGAGAACATTACCTTTACATTCATCCTATTCTATATCGTTTCATTGCCATGGTTACAATCCCCTCAATGCATCATCAACCAACCAAAGGATATACCCTGCAAGCCTGCTGCCCCCCACCCTGTCTTCAGCACACAGCCCCTCTCCCTCTCTGGGTCTAAAGTCCTCAGACAATCCATCTCTCCACATCATCGTCTCTGCCGCCATCTCTGGCGTCACTGCTTCTCTGGGCAGAGCCCCACTCTCCGCTCTTCTCCCTTGATGGTCCCAGGGACCTCCACTCCTAGACTGCAAAGTCAATCACTTGCCTCCTTTTGCTACGAAACATCTACCTTTATATTTCCAACTCTCACAATCAGTCCTGATAACAATTATTCACTATTGTATCACAAGAGACCTATCCACATCTCTTTTCATCAGCCCTGCTCAGACAGATTGGATACTACTCAGTGGAGATTCTTCCTTCCTCCACACCCTCTGGATCTAGGCACCCTCTGGAAAGCTTGTAAGCCAGTCTCTTCTTGCCTTTCTAACCCCCCATTTTTGGTAGCCAATGTCCAAGTTGCCCATCCCTGTCTACACTGTGTATGGAGGGGGTGGGAATGATCCTCACTGTAAAGATTTGTTCCCTCTTTTGAGTTACTGTATCCATAGGTGTAGGTCAAGTTCATCAAATTGTGTCAGATTACTTTTTTTCCTCTTCTTTCTTCTTCTAGGTGAGCTTGGATCATCCAGTCATTGATGCCAGGTCGATTGGGTATTATCTGCAAGTGTGGATGTTCTTATGCATATGCCCTCACTTCTTATCAGCTGAACGCTTCACTCTCCACTCTTGCCCTCTGTGGCTATGTCACTGACTCTGGGCCCTAGAGTCCCCAGGTCTTGCCACATTGCTGGCCAACCAGGTGTCCACCCAGGTTCATGGGAGTCTATTGAAGGTTGTAGGGCTTAAGTCGCAGCTTCATTGCT
>NW_006408757.1:220606-222275 GCF_000296735.1 Chrysochloris asiatica
AATGCAGGAGAGTCCCAGCCTCTGCACATCCACGCCAGCATTTATTGTCCTCTACTTTTTTGACTTTTGCTGTTATTGCTGGTGTGAGATGATATCTCATTGTTGTTTTGATTTGCATCTTTTAGTGGCTAGTGATAGTGAACATTTCTTCATATGTTTGTTGGCTGCCGGGATCACCTCCTTGGTGAAGTGTCTGTTCACGTCCTGTGCGCATTTTTAACTGGGTTGTTTGTCTTTTTCTTTTAGGGTTGTTGTAGTTTCCTATGTAATTAGAAATGAGTCCCTTGTTTGATGTCTCATTGCAAAAAAATTTTTCCCATTCTGTGAGTTCCCTTTTTACTCTTCTGGTGAAGTCCTTTGATACACATAAGTGTAGTTTTCAAAATGTTTGGTAGTCTGTGTATTCCCTAATTTTATGCCCTCACATTTGTTCCTAGTTTTTAACTGATGGCCTTCATAATTCTGGGATTCACATTTATGTCTTTAATGCATCCTGAGATGGTTTTTGTGCAAGGTGTGACGTGAAGGTCTTGTGTTCATCTTTTTCATATCGCTTTCCAGTTCTGCCAGCACAATATGTTGAAGAGACTGTCCCTTCTCCATGCGATATATTTAGGTGCTTTGTCAAAAATCATTTGGCTGTATGTGAATGGGTTAATTTCTGGATTCTCAATTCTATTCCATTGATCAATGTATCTTTCATTGTACCAGTTTCAAGCTGTTTTGGCCACTGTAGTAAATTTTGAAGTCGGGAAGTGACAGACCTCCAACCTTATTCTTCTTCTTAAGCAGTGCTTTGTTTATCCTGGGTCTCTTTCCTTTCCATATAAAGTTTGTAATTGTTTTTTCCATCTCTTTGAAGAATGTTCTTGGAATCTGGATTGGGATTGCTTTATATGCGTAAATTGCTTTGGGCAGTATTGACATTTTCACAATGTTAAGTCTTCCTATACATGAGCATGGTACATTCTTCCTTTTTTTTTCAATGTTTTATTGTGAATTATATGATAGTTTACATGAGAGAACTCTAGTTTTACATTCATTTCATCGCATATGGTTCCAATTTCGTTTGGTTTCTTGTAGTAGTGTTTTGTAGTTTTCTTTGCATAAGTTCTTTGTTTCTCTGGTTACATTTATTCCTAGATATTTCATCCTTTGGGCAGCTATTGTAAATGTATTGCTGTCCTAATGTCCTTTTCAGTGCTGTCTTTTTTGGTATAGAGGAATCCAATGGATTTTTATGTTGATTTTATATCCTGCCACTTTGCTGAATCTTCCAATGTGTTCTAGTAGCTTTTTTTTTACTGAGTCTTTGGAGTTTTCTATCTATAGGATCATATCATCTGCAAATAGAGAGAGTTTTACTTCCTCTTTGCCAATTTGGATGCCGTTAATTTCCCTGTCTTGTCATACAGCTCTTGCTAAGACTTCCAACACAATACTCAATAGGAGTGGTGACAAAGGGCATCCTTGTCTGGTTCCTGTTTGTAGAGGGAAAGCTTTCAGTTTCTCTCCATTGAGAGTAATTTAGGCTGTTGGTTTTGTATATAAGCTCTTGAGTATGCTGAGAAATTTCCCTTCAATTCCTACTTTGTTGAGTGTTTTTTTTATCAGGAATGGATATTGCATTTTGTCAAATGCCTTTTCTGCATCAATCGTTATGATCAAG
>NW_006408757.1:223726-227971 GCF_000296735.1 Chrysochloris asiatica
CATTGATGCCTTTCTGCCTCTTCCACTCACCAGTAGACCAATGTGGTCACCAGCAAGCTGACATGCTTTTTTTGTGTGTTCCCTTTGAGTTTCAGTGTTAGAAGGGAGTTTGTCCTGAAGGCACTTGATTGCTAGCCTTGATGTCTTCCTGGCGAACAGCTTGCTTATTGTTGTAGTAGCCAGTCATGCTGATATTTTTGTTTTGGGTTTTTCCTGATGATCTTTTTGGAAGATGCATCTTCTGTCACTGTAGCTGTTCCAGTCTACTTGTCCTTTCTAGTGGGGATGTCCTACCTCATAAGGTTCTGGAGTGGACTCAGGATTCCACCTTGGGTCCTATACTCTGTAAAGGCTTTGCACAAAGCCTATTTCACTGAGCAAGTTGTAGGACCCTTTTTAGATATTTCAATCTGTTTCAGGCTGAAGATGGGCTTGCAAGTTTTTTCTAATCATTTTTCCCAACATTCCTTTCTATCCCACTCAAGTGTCTATTTTACAATTGCAGGCAACGGAAACTAGTATTCATAAGGTAGTCAAGGATTTTAATCGTGTTTCCCCTCTTCAAGCTATACCTAGATCCCAGTATCCCAGAACCCTGTTCCAAGGTTGAGTATGCATCACTATTTACTTTTGTCCCATTAGGCCATGCAAATCTGTCTCAGTGTTCCCCTATCTATCTTATTCTTTCGCCTCCTCCCCCCTTCTTGTATTGTCCTCCCCAACACCCAAACTAAACCCCCACGCCAACCCCACTGTGTTTATCTTATATTCCATTAGTTCTACCCTCCATTTAAGACAGTCTATTTTATCCAGCAATATACCTGACCTTCCCACCACCTCTGTGTTGACCTTCTTTCACATTGTAATTGTTTTGATCATAAGACTTCCCAGATCCTCTGTTCTTATCATTTTATTCTGTTCTTGACTCTTATTTGTCGATTGAGTTCAGAGTGATGCTGCCATGTATGCCATTCAGTAGTGGTTGTCTGTTCTTGTTGGTTCTCAGTCCACAGAACTTCCTTTAGGATGTTTTTCATAGCAGTGTTGGCCTTGGTAAAATCCCTTAGCTTCTGTTTATCCTGGAATGTTTTGATTACACCATCATATTTGATTGACAGCTTTGCTGGGTAAAGGATTCTCAGGTGGAAGTTTTTTCTTTCAGGGTTTTATATATGTCTCCCCATTGCTTTCTTGCCTTCATGTTTTCTGTTGAGAAATCCGAGCTTAATCTGATTTACTTGCCTTTGTATGTTACATTTCTCTTTTCCCTGGCTGCTTTCAGGATCCTGTCCTTATCTTTGATTTTGGAAAGCTTGATTATTATATGTCTTGGTGATTGTCTTTTAGGGTCTATCCATCCTGGGGATTGTGCATCTTCTTGAATGCTCATCTTTTCATTTTTCAGGATGCTAGGAAAATTTTCTTCCAGAAGCTCTTCAACTATCTCCTCTGTACACTTGTGTGATTGTTCCTGTTCTGGAATGCCAATAATTCTTATCTTATTCCTCTTCATGTTGTCCAACATGAACCTTAGGCCTTCTCCAGGTTTTTTTAAAATACTTTTGTGTGTTTGCTCTTCTGTCTTAGTAGTGTTGAGTGATTTATCTTCTAGCTCACTGGTCCTGGCTTGTATCTCTTCAATTCTACTCCTTTGCCCTTTCACTGTATTGTCCATTTCTGATATTCTATTATTAATCGTTTGGACCTCTTTCTATACGTTTTGAATTGTTTCCAACGCTGTATTTATCTTATTTGTTTGTTCCTGTAGTGCTTTCCTGACTTCTTCCTTATTATTCTCAACTCCATTATATAGTGTTTGGATATGTTTTATAATCATTTTTCTGAATTCCTTCTCAGGCATTTCCAAAGCCTACCCATCTTCCAGTATGGAGTGTAGGTCTACTTTATCTCGTTTCTGGACATGTGCTGATATGGTCATCTGCTTCTGTTTTTTTGGCATATTCAGGGGTTATCTGTGGCCTTAATACTTAGATGGGAATGTATTTTGTATTTTTTATGCTTTCTGATTGCCTCCAGGTAGATGTGATCAGGAAATGGGCTTCCCTTTTCACTCTTCTTCTTGAGAAATTTCAAGATGCCACTGTTGGTCATTTTGACGTAACTTAGGATTTAATTTTCGGCCTATTTCCTCTTTTGTCTGCTTGTCCCGCTCCACAATCCCCGTTCAGGCCTTTTTTCTAGTTGTAAACAGTTCAGGGCCGGCTGTGGCCGTTTGGTTTTAAGTGGAAACTGTCTCTTTAATCGAGGAGATCTGTGTGCATGTGTAGTAGAACCCTCTGAGGGTGGCGCTGGGGTGTCCACTAGCTCAGGCTATTGTCACCTAAATGGAGGTGCACAGACAGCAAGGGGCCAATGAATAGATACCAAAAGAAAAGAATGTTCACACCTTTATCTCTGCAGTTCTGTCAGGTGTCCATGACTGCTCTGATCCTTTCCCCACTTGGTCTCACTCAAGATGGCAGCTCCTGGGGCAGCTGAGCATCTTGAATTAGAAAGCAATGGATTTCTTGCTTCTGCCACAAATTCCTCTAGCTGTAAGCCTTCCAACCTTATAAATATTCCTTTATATGTGATTCACAGTTCTGGGACCATCCCTTGGTCCTGTATTCTGTGTTGTTGCTGACAGAGCTCCTTACTGCACTTCCACCCGATCCACCATCTTGTTTGCTCTTAGTTGGGAGTTTTGTGATGACCTGATCAATTTCTTCTTTTGTTATGGGTCCCTTCCGATTTTCTACTTCACTGTGTGTAAGTTTAGGTAGGTTGTGTTTTTCTAAAAATGTATCCATCTCTTCTAAGTTTTAAAATTTGTTGGCGTACATCTTTTCATTGTATTCTGTTATTATCCTTTTGATTTCCTTTGTTCTGTTGTGACTTTGCCCATGTTGTTTCTAATGCGTGTTATTTGTGTCTTCTCCCTCTTTTCTTTTGTTAGGTTTTCCAATGGTCTGTCATTTTATTAATCCTTTCCAAGAACCAGCTCTTGTCCTGTTGATTGTTTCTATAGTATTCCTGTTTTCTATCTCATTTATTTATGCTCTAATCTTTATTCATTCTTTTCTTTTGGTGGCTGTGGGTTCCCTCTGTTGGTCTGTTTCTAATTGTTGTAGTTACTGTGTTAGTGAGTTAATTTTGGTACTTTCTTCTTTTAGGATGTGTACATGTATTGCAAGAAATTGTCCTCTCAGAACCGCTTTTGCCTTGTCACAAGATTTTGGATGTTGTGTTTTCATTCTCATTTGTTTCTAGGAACTTTGTGAGTTCACGTTTAATTTCTTCTACTACCCAGTCACTTTTCAGCAGGGTGTTATTCAGTTTCCATGTATTTGACTTTATTTCCTTCGTCTTCCTATTGTTGATTTCTAATTTGATAGCCTTGTGGTCTAAGAAGATGCTCTGCAGTGTATTGATATTTGTAAATTTATGGAGATTTGTTTTGTGGCCTAAGACATGGTCCTTTCTGGAGCTTGTTACATGTGCACTGGAAAAGAATGTGTATTGTGTTTTTGTTGGGTTGAACACTCTGTACACATCTACGAGGTGCAGTTGGCTGATTGTGTTGTTTAGTTCTTCTGAGTCTTTGTCAAGTTCCTTTCTGGTTGTTCTATTCATTATTGAAAGCAGTGTATTAAAATCACCCACTATTATTGTACATTTGTCTATTTCTTTCTTCAAATCTATTAGAGTTTGCTTTATAAATTTTGGAGCGCTTTCATTGGTAGCATAGATATTTATTATGGTTATGTCATCTTGTTCAATTGTCCCTTTAATTATGAGATAATGTCCATCTTTATCTATTATGCTGTTTTTTGCCTTAAAGTTTATTTTATCAGAGATTAATACTGTCAGTCCTGTTTGCTTTTTATTGCAATTAGCTTGGTATATATATATTTTCCATCCTTTGACTTTTAATCAGTTTTTGTCTCTGTGTGTGAGATGTGTTTCTTGCAGACAGCATATTGAAGAATCTTATTTTCGTATCCATTCTGCCACCCTCCATTTCTTAACAGGTGCATTTAATCCATTTACATTCCGTGTAATTATCGATAGGTATGGATTACTTGCTGCCATTATGTTTGGTTTTTTTGTGGTGGTGTTGTTTTCTTTATTCTCTGTGTCTTCTTTTGCTCAGTTCATGCTTTTTGTGTTCTTTCTTGTGAGTTTCCTCAAAGTTTTAATGTTTCCATATTCTTCTTGTATTTTCATTTTTTGGTATGTTGTGAA
>NW_006408757.1:228801-229993 GCF_000296735.1 Chrysochloris asiatica
CTCTTCTCCATTGATGGTCCCAGGGCCCACCGCTCCTAGACTGAAAGGTTAGTCACTCCCTTCCTTGCTATAAAATATCCACCTTTACATTTCCAGTCCTCACAATCAGTCCTGATAACATTTAATCAACATTGCATCACAAGAGACCCATCTGCATTCCTTTTCACCAGCCCTTCCTAGACATGTTGGATACTACTCATTGGAGACTCTACCATCCTCCCCGCCCTGTGGATCTAGGTTCCCTCTTGAGAACTTGTAAACCAGTCACTTCTTACCTTTGTATCTCTCTTCCCATTTTGGGTAGCCAATGTTCAAGTTGCCCATCCCTATCTACTCTTTGTGCGAAGGGGGTGGGAATAATTCTTGTAACAGGAATTTGTTTCCTCTTTTGAGCTACTGCATTTATAGGTGTAAGTTAAGTTTATCAAATTGTATCAGATGACGCTTTTTTTTTTTTTTCCTCTTCTTTCTTCTTTGGGTTGAGCTCTGTTCATCCAGTCATTGAAATCAGGTCAAGTGGGTATCATCTGCAAGTGTGGGTGTTCTTGAGTCTGTCCGCCCTCTTCTTATCAGCTGGATGCTTCTCTCTCCACTCTAGTCCTCTGTGGCTGTGTCACTGACTCTTAAGCACATGATTCCCTAGGTCTTGCCTCACTGCTGGCAGACCAGGTCTCTACCCGGGTTCACGGTACTCTGCTGAATGATGCAGGGCTTAGCTCGCCGCTTCGTTGATGTTCTTCTGTCACTTCTGTTTATGGGTGACGTGCGTGGTCACCAATCAAAGCGTGTATTTCCATTGCGCCATAGTCTTGGAAGAAGATCTGCACTGAGAGGACTCAACCACTTGCCTTGATGTCTCCTGGGAAAGCAACTTGCTTGTTCTTGTGGTAACAGTTGGACTGCCCTTTTTGTTTTGTATTTTTCCTGTAGGTCTTTCTTTCAAGAAGTGTCTTTTAGTTTTCTGGCTGCTCCAGGCTGGTCTGCTTGTCCTTTCAAGAGGAAAGTTTCCCATCTCTTAAGGTCTGGATGTGGTTCAGGCTTCCTTCTATAGTCTTATGTAATGCAGAAGCTCCTCAGGAAACCTCCTTCACTGGACACACTGTAGCCCCATTTTAGGTATTCCAATCAGTTATAGGCAGAAGACGGATTTATAAGCTTTCTATGGTGATATTTCTGGCTATTCCTTTCTCTC
>NW_006408757.1:232088-236067 GCF_000296735.1 Chrysochloris asiatica
TTTGTAACTGCGTCTTTGGGGTTTTCTATGTATAGGATCATATCGTGTGCAAATAAGGAGAGTTTTACTTCCTCTTTGCCAATTTGGATGCCTTTAATATCTTTATCATGCCGTATAGCTCTGGCTAAAAATTCCAGCAAAATATTAAATAGGAGTGGTGATAAAGGGCATTCTTGTCTGGTTCCTGTTTGCAGAGGGAAGGCTTTCAGTTTCTCTTCATTGAGCCTGATGTAGGCTCTTGGTTTTGTATATATGCTCTTGATTATGTTGAGGAATTTCCTTTTAATTCCTACTTTGTTAAGTGTTTTTTATCAGGAATGGATGTTAGATTTTGTCAAATGCCTTTTCTGCGTCAATCAATATGATCATGTGGTTCTTTTCCTTTTTCTTATTTATATGATGGATTATGCTGATTGTTTTCCTGATGTTGAACCATTCTCACATTCCTTTAATGAAACCCACTTGGTCATGATGTATTAATTTTTTGATGTGCTGTTTGGATTCTGTTGGCTAGGATTTTGTTGAGAATTTTTGCGTCTATGTTCATGAGGGATTTTGGTCTATAATTTTCCTTCTTAGTCATGTCCTTCCCTGGTTTTGGTATGAGGGTTATGCTTGCTTCATAAAATGTATTAGGGAGTTTTCCATCCTCTTCTATGTTCTGGAAATAGAACATAATTTGAGTAGAATTGGTGACAGTTCTTCTCTGAATGCTTGGTAGAACTCACCTGTGAAGCCATCTGGGCCTGGGCTTTTGTTGGTCGGGTGTTTCTTGATGATCTAGTAAATTTCTTCTTTTGTTATGGGTTTGTTCAGATTTTCTACTTCAGTCTGAGTAAGTTTAGGTAGGTCTTGTTTTTCTAGAAATGTATCCATCTCATCCAAACTTTTGAGTTTGCTCTTCATAGTATTCTGTTATTATCTTTTTTATTTCGTTTGGTTTTGTTGTGGTTTCTAATGCGATTGATTTGTGTCCTCTCCTTCTTTTCCTTAGTTAGTTTTGCCAATGGTTTGTCAATTTTATTAATCCTTTCAAAGAACCAGCTTCTTGTCCTGTTGATTCTTTCTATAGTTTTTCAGTTTTCCATCTCATTTATGTCTGCTCTGATCTTTATTATTTCTCTTTTTTTGGTGACTGTAGGTTCCCTTTGCTGTTCTGCTTCTAGTTGTTGAAGGTGATGCGTTAATGTATTGATTTTGGCTCTTTCCTGTTTTTGGATGTGTGCATTTATCACAATAAATTGACCTCTCAGGACTGCTTTCACCGTGTCACAAAGATTTTCATATGTTGTGTTTTCATTCTAGTTTGTTTCTAAGAACTTTGTGAATTCACGTTTAATTTCTTCTTTTACCCAGTCGCTTTCCAGCAGGGTGTTGTTCATTTTCCATGTATTCGACTTTATTGTTTTGGCCTTCTTATTGCTGATTTCTAGTTTTATAGCATTGTGCTCTGAAAAGATGCTCTGTAGAATTTTGATGGTTTTGAATTTATGGAGGCTTGCTTTGTGGCCTCACACATGGTCAATTCTGGAAAATGTTCCATGCGCACTGGAGACGATTGCGTATTGTGCTGTTGTTGGATAGAATGCTCTGTATATATCTATGAGGTCAAGATGGTTGACTTTGTCGTTAATTTCCTCTGTGGCATTGTTGAGTTTCTTTTTGGTTGTTCTATCCCTTTTCGAGTGCGGTGTGTTGAAATCTCCCATTATGATTGTGGATTTATCTATTTCTTTCTACAATTCCATTAAAGTTTGCTTCATATATCTTGGTGCTCTTTTGTTGGGAGCATATATATTTATTATGGTTATGTCGCCTTGCTCAATTGACCCTTTGATCATGAGACAGTGTCCTTCTTTGTCTCTTATCCAAGTTTTTATCTTAAAGTCTACTTTGTCAGAGATTAGTATTGCGACTCCTGCTTGTTTATTGCTGGTGTTGGCTTGATAAATTTCTTTCCCTCCTTTGACTCTTAGCCTGTTTTTGTCTTTGTGTGTAAGGCATGTCTCTTGCAGGCACCATATTGATGGATTTTTTTTTTTATTCATTCTGCCACTCTTTGTCTCTTCACTGGGGCATTCAGTCCTTTGACATTCAATGTAATTATCGATAAGTATGAGTTGATTACTGTCATTATGTTACTTTTTTGGTGGTGTTGTTCGTTCTTTGGTTCTGCTTTCCTTCTTGTCTTGGGTTTGTGTTTTTTTAGTTGATTCTGGTCGGTTTCTTCCTAGTTTCTTTGTTCACTTGTTCTATTTGGGAATTCGTTTTCATGATATGTTGTGTAGTGTTAACTTTCTTTGGGGTTGCCTTGTAGTCTACTAGCTTTTCTCTGCATTTAGGATACTCTACTGCAACCTGTGATTTACCTGGCATCTCCATCACCTGGGCTTCTGTTGCTGCGTTTGTCCCTTCTTTGACATTGATATGTTCTTCAGTTGATCTCTGGGCTCTTTTGAGTTTGTTGTTGTAGTCTCATTCCGTTCTGGACTCAGCTTTCTGTTGGCTGTGTTCCAGGTGGTGTTGCCATACTTGTCAATCTCTGTTTGTCTTCTGTTCTTGTTGGTTCCCCATCCCCAGAATTCCCTTTAAGATGTTTTGAAGTGCTGGGTTGGTTTTGATAAATTCCCTCAGACTCTGTTTATCCTGGAATGTTTTGATTGCGCCATCGTATTTGATTGATAGTTTTGCTGGATAGACGATTCTTGGTTGACAGTTTTTTTCTTGAAGGGTTTTGTATATGTCTCCCCATTGCCTTCTTGCCTGCATGGTTTGTTCTGAATAGTCAGCACTTAATCTAATTTGTTTGCCTTTATAAGTTATATTTCTTTTCTCCCTGGCCCCTTTTAGTATTCTTTCCTTGTCTTTGATTTTGGATAACTTGATTATTATATGTCTTGGAGACTTTCTTTTGGGGTCTATCTTTCCTGGGGTACATTGGGCTTCTTGAACGTTTATCTTCTCGTCTTTCAAGATGTTAGGGAAGTTTTCTTCCAGAAGCTCTTCAACTATCTCCTCTGTGGACTTCTTTGATTCTTCTTATACCAGAATGCCAATAATTCTTACATTATTCCTTTTCATGTTATCCAGCATGAATCTTAGACTGTCTTCAGATTGTTTTATCCTTTTAGCTGTTTGCTGTTCTATCTTGGCAGTATTGAGAGATATGTCTTCCAGTTCACTAGTTCTGGCTTCCATCTCTTCTAGTCTGCTCTTTTCCCCTTTCAGGCTATTGTCTATTTCTGATAGCTTATTATTGATCACCTGGACATCTTTTTGCAGGTTTTGAATTGTTTCCAATGCTGTGGTAATCCTATTAGATTGTTTCTGCAGTACTTTCCTTACTTGTTTCTTATTTTCCTCGACCCCTTTTCGGAGTATTTGAATTTGTTTCTATATCATTCTTCTGAATTCCTTCTCTGGCATGTCCAGTACCTGCTCCTCCTCCTCTATAAAACCTTTGTTTCTCTCCAGTTCATTTGTATCTGCTGCTCTCTTCTGCATTTGGACGTGTTTCAATAATGTTAATTGTTTCTTGTTGGGCATGATTATTTTTGTTTTATTACAATTATTATTGATATGATCAAGAGATAGGCATCCCCTATTGTCTGTATTGTGTGTTAGGTGTGGTTAGGTTTTGTCTACATGGAGGCCGTGATGGGCAGGCACGTGTGCGGTCCAGTGGGGGTGGGGTCGGCTGGGGTGGGAGTGTGGTCCGGCGGGGGCGGGGTTGGCGGGCAAGTGGGTGGGGATGGCTGGGGTACGCAGTTCAAGGGGGGAGTGTGGTGGGCAAGTGCAGTTCAATTGGGTGGGGTGGAGGCCGCTTGGGCGGGCAAGTGGAGTCCGCGTCTGATGATGTCAGAAAGTCGACATATTTCTCCTTCTCTCTGTGTTCTGGGTAAACTGATTTTCTTGCCTACTACACGCACTGAGATCGCACCCTAGGGTAGAGATCCCTCCGCTTTTTTTTTTTTTTTTT
>NW_006408757.1:240487-246485 GCF_000296735.1 Chrysochloris asiatica
TCCACACCTTTATCTCAGCGGTTCTGCCAGGCGTCTGTGGCTGCTCCTATCCTTTCCCCATGTGGTCTCACCCAAGATGGCGGCTCCTGGAACAGCCAAGCGTCCCGGACTAGAAAGCAATAGATTTCTTGCTTCTGCCACAAATTCCCCAACTGTGAGCCTTCCAACCTTCTAAGTATTCCTTCTTTATGTGGTTCAGAGTTCTGGGACCATCCCCTGAGCCTGCTTGGTTGGGTTGTCTGTGTTGTTTTTGGCGTAGCTCTCTGTTATATGTCCACCTGAACCGCCATCTTGTTTGTTCCTCTGTTTCTGTAGGTTTTGAATTGTTTCCAGTGCTGTATCTATCCTATTTGATTGTTCCTCTAGCACTTTCCTGACTTCTTCCTTATTTTTCTCAAGCTCATTGTAAAAAGTTTGGAAACATTTTATAATAATCTTCCTGAATTCCTTCTCAGGCATTTCCAAGGCCTGCCCTCCTTCGTAGTCCAGGTATATTTCTAGATCATTTGTCTCAGACATTTTCTCTTGTTTCTGGACATGTGGTGATATGGTTTTCTGCTTTTGCTTCTTGGACATGTTTAGTGTTTATTTGTCACCTTAATACGTAATTGAGTATGTGTTTTGGTATTTTTTATGCTTTCTGATTACTTCCGGGTTGATGTGATCAGGAGGTGGGCTTCCCTTTTCACTCTTCTTATTGCTTAACTCAGAGTAACTTTAACATGTGTTGTCTACCTCCCTGGCATATGGCAGTAGGTATTGGTTCTTGCCTGGATTTTGGTGTTTTATAGTGTGTGATTGTAGCTTGATTATATGGCAGCAGTTGCTGTCTCTTCTTGGGTAATATAGGGAGATAAAGAGTCCCCCAAAGGTAGAAGGGGGAGGATAAAACAGCAAAACAGCAACAGCAAAAAACAATAACACCACAAAACAAGAAACAAACAAACACCAAAGTAACAACAACCAGACTGTATACTGTAGTCTATAATTGCAGAAAAGGGAGAGAACAAAAAAAAAAATCTGTAGCCTAGTATGAGTATGACTTTAATGTCCTCTTTCAACTTCTTGCCTTCAAAGTTATCTGATAGATTTCAAGACGCCACTGTTGGTTATTATGCTATTCCTCAGGATTTAATTTAATTTTCGGCTTGTTTTGTTTTTAAACTCTTTTTCCCTCTCCAAACCCCTGTTCTGGCTTTTTCTGTATTTAAAACAAAACAAAAAAACAGTTCAAGGCCGGCTCTTGGGCTGACAGTATCTGTGCACATGCGCTGCAGAAGAACCCTCCAGTGATGAGGGTGGGGGGTGTCCACTCACTCCGGCATTCCCTCTAGTCACCAGAACGGATGTGCTCAAGCAGTGGGGGGGCCAATGAACAGAAACCAAAAAAAAGAAAATCAGAACAAAGGAAAACCAACAAAATGTATTGTCCACCTTTGCTCTGAAGTTCACGAGGCATTTTTCCTTGGTGTGTCTGCTCCCCCATTTAGTCTTGCCATTTGATCTTGCCCAAGTTGTCAGCTCTAGGCCACCCACCCAGGCAGATTCAAAAGTATGCAACTTCTTACTTCTTCTTCAAGTTCCACTAGCTATAAGCTTTCAAACTTTAAAAATATTCCTACCTATGTGAATCTGAGTTTTGGAGCTCTGCCCTGAATCTCCTTTGCCTGGTATTCTGTGGTATTGCTGATGGCAAACCTCACTGCACCTCTACCCTAGCTGCCATCAAGCCCCACCTCCTTGTAGTTTTGTAGTTTTCTTTGTATAGATATTTTGTTTCTCTAGTTAGATTTCCTCACAAACATCTCATCTTTTGGGTGGCTATTGTAAATGATATTGTTTTCCTGAGCTTCTTTTCAGAGATTTCTTAATTAGTGTAGAGTAATCAAATTGATTTTTCAATATTGATCTTGTGCCTGAACACTTGCTGAATCTTTCAATGAGTTCCAATAACTTTCTTGCTGAGTCTTTGGGATTTTCTGTGTATTGGATCACATCATCTGCAAATAGAGTTTTACTTCTTCTTTGTTAGTTTGTATGCTTTTAATTTCCTTTCCTTGCCTTATAGCTCTGGCTAAGCCTTCCAACACAATAGTGAATAAAATTCATTATAAAGGGCATACTTGTGTGGCTCCAGTTCACAATGGGAATGCTTTCAATATCTCTCCATTGAGGGTAATGTTTCCTGTTGCATTTGTATGTAAGATCTTAATTGTGTTGAGAATTTCCCCTTCTATCCTTCTTTGTCGAGTGTTTTTATCAGGAATTGATGTTGGATTTTATCAAATGTCTTTTCTGCATCAACCAATATGATTATGTGGTTCTTCGCCTTTGATTTATTTATGTTGCTTTTTTATAATATTGAACCATCCTTGCATCCCTGGTATGAATCCCATTTGGTCATGATGTATTATTTTTTTGATATGCTGTAGAATTTTATTGGCTCTGATTTTGTTGAGAATTTTTGCATGTATGTTCATGAGGAATATTTTTCTATAATCTTTTTTAGTGATGTCTTTTTCTGGTTTTGGTATGAGGGTTATACTGGCTTCAGAAAACCTCTTCAGGAGAGGCAGGGCTTGATGGTGGGTTAGAGAGAAAGGCTGTGTAGACCTCCACCAGTAATAACACAGAGTTCCAGATGAAATAGTTTCAAAGTATGACCCTGGAACTCTGAACTTGATATAAAGAGCAATTAGGAGAATCAAAGGCTTACAGTGAGTAGGATTTGGAGCAGAAGCCAGAAAAGAGTTTTTTTAATTTGTGGCAGCCATCATGTCCCAATGCACCCATTTTGAATGAGAAGGAGCAGATACAAGGTCAAGAGAGCACTGCCATCACAGAGGACTGACCAATCATCAGAGATAAAGTTATGAACATTTCTGTTTCATAGTTTCATTTTCCTCTGTCTGCTCATCTCCACTCTGAGGACCAGAGGGAATACCTGAGTGAGTGGACACCCCCAGGGAAGGTTCTACTATGCACGTGCAAGGATCTGCACAGCAAGGATTGCTGGGTGCACAATCCAAGAAGGGGGAGGATTCAAAAAGAACAGCTTAAAATGGGAGTGTCTTCTAAAACATATTTGGCCAGCCCTGGCCTATTTCTCTGTAGAAGAAACACTTGAATGGGCTTGAGGGGAGATGAGAGAGGCAAAAAAAGAGAAAAAAGGCCAAAACCAAGACCTTGAGTTACATAATGAAGTGCAACGAAAACATCTTGAAATTCCTCAGGCAGCTTTGAAGGCAAGAAGCTAAAAAAGGGGCACTAAAGTCTTAATCATATTTTGCTATGTTTTTGTTCTTGTTGCTGTTGTTTGTGTATTATTTTGTTTTTGGAAATTTTGGGCTTTAATGACCAGTCTGTTGTTTTGATCCCCCTTTTATCTTGGGGGTCTTTTTCTATCCTTGCTTTACACAACAAGAAATAGCAATTTTGGTCATATAACCAAGCTACAACCATACACTATAAAATCCCATAATCTAGGCAAGAACCAATACCAGCTGCTATACACCACAACAGTGTAATAAGCACTACTTGGTAAAATCACTCTGAGTTGAGTAGTAAGAGAAGTGGAAAGAAGATCATATCCTAATCACTTCTACCAGGAGGCAATTAGAGAGAGCTGAAGAGTATACCAACATACATTCATCTAATTATTGAAGGTAGAACACAACCAAAATGCCTAAAAAGCAACAGAACATTTCTACTCATGTGCAGAAACAAGGCATAGCTCAAACAAATGAGCTGGAGGTAGACCTAGACTTTCCATGGGAAAGTGTGCAGGCTTTGGAACGGCCCAATAAGGAATTCAGGAGAATGATATTGAGGTGCATCCAAGTCTTCCACAGAAAGGTTGAGGAAAATAAGGAAGATGCCAGAAAAGTACTATAGGAACAATCAAATAAGATAGAAATAGCATTGGAAACTATTCAAAACCTGCAAACACACACAAAAGATTAATACTAAACTATCAGAAATGGACAATACATCAAGAGGGCAAATAAATAGAATAGAAGAGATGGAAGCCAGAACCAGAGATCTGGAAGACAAATCTCTCAATACTACTAAGATAGAAGAGTGAGCAGAAAAAAGAATGAAAAAATCTGAAGAAAGTCTAAGATTCATGTGGAACAACAAAAGAGGAATAACCTACAGGTGACTGGAGTCCAAGAACAGGAGGAATCACAGAAAACCACAGAGGAGATAGTCAGAGAGCTGCTGGAAGAAAATTTCCTCAGCTTCCTAAAAGATGAGAAGATAAACATTCAAGAAACTGAATGAACCCCAAGAAAGATAGCCCCCAAGAGAAAATCACCAAGACATATCATAATAAAATTCTCCAAAATCAGAAACAAGGACAGAATCCTGAAATCAGCTAGAGAAACAAGAAGTGTTACCTACAAAGACAAACCAATAAGATTAAGCTCTGATTTATCAGCAGAAACCAAGCTGACAAGAAGGCAATGGGAAGACATATACAAAACCCTGAAAGAAAAAAATTGCCAACCAAGAATGATTTACCCAGCAAAGCTGCCAATCAAATATGATGGTGTAATCAAAACATTCCAGGATAAACAGAAGTTAAGGGACTTTGTAAATGCCAAACCAGCACTTCAAAACATCTACAGGGAGTTCTTGGAACTGAGAACCAACAAGATTAAACAACAACCAGAGATTGACATACGTGGCAACACCACCTGGAACTCAGTCAAGAGATGGAAGAGTCCAGAGCAGAACAAAACTACAAGAACGAAATCAGGATCTGGAAGGTTAGTCTATGATAAAAACAATTACAATGTGAAAGAAGGGAAAATATAGGAACAGAGATCCAGGTGGTGAAGAGGTCGGGTAGATTTCAGGATAAAGCAGATTGTTTAAAAGGGAGGGAAAAAGCTAATAGAATTTAAGTTAAACGCAAAGAAAGTGTATGCTTTACAACATATTAAGAAAAGGGAAATCCAAGGAAAACATGCAGACATTAAAACTATGAAGAAATGACAAGAAAACAAAAATCCTCACCACTGGACCAATAAACAACATTCTTATCAACGGAGAAAAGATTGAAGTGGTCAAGGGACTTCATTCTTCTTGGATCAACTATCAACACTCACGGAAGCAGCAGTCAAGAAATCAAACGATGTATTGCATTAGGCAAATCTGCCACACAAGACCTTTTTAAACTGTTGAAGAGCAAAGATGTCAGCTTGAAGACTAAGGTGCGCCTGACCCAAGCCATAGTATTTTCAATAACCTCATATGCATGCAAAAGCTGGACAGTGAATAAGACCGTAGAAGAATTGATGCATTTGAGTTATGGTGTTGCAGGAGAATATTGAAAGTACCACGGGCTGCCAAAAGAACAAAACAGATTTGTATTGAAAAAGAAGTGCAGCCAGAATGTTCCTTCAGATATGTTGTCAGGAGGGGCCAGTTGCTGGAAAAGGATATCATGTTTGGTAAGAGAAAAAGAGGAAGACCCCCAGCGAGATGGATTGGCAAAGTGACAGTACCAATGGGCTGAAGCGTGAGATTGGCCTAGGATCGGGCAGTGTTTCATTCTGTTGTGCATAGGGTCGCTATGAGTCGGTACCGACTCAATGGCACCTAACAGCAACAACAACAAAGTGGAACTAAGAATTAAGGTGGGACTAGAACAGAGCATGGGAACACTGAATGTTTTAAAATTGGGAAAGGTGTGCGACAGGGTTGTATTCTTTCACCATACTTATTCAACCTGTATGCTAAGCAAATAATCCGAGAAGCTGGTTAGATGAAGAAAAATGTGGCATCAGGATTGGAGGAAGAATCATTAACAATCTGCAATATGCAGAGGATACAACCTTGCTTGCTGAAAGTGAATATGACTTAAAATACTTACTGATGAAGATTAAAGACCACAGCCTTCTTTGCATCTCAATGTAAAGAAAACAAAAATCCTTACCACTGGACCAATAAACAACATTCTGATCAATGGAGAAAAGATTGAAGTTGTCAA
>NW_006408757.1:246585-247200 GCF_000296735.1 Chrysochloris asiatica
TTTTTTTTTTTTTTTGTCTCTTGTGGCTTTGTTTGTTCAAGATTCCCCTTTACTGGAAGCGCCACTCTCCATACGGGCTAGCTCCAGCCCTGCCCTCCTAGGTCTACAGGGTTGGGGCTGTTGCTGCTCGCAGTGGCGGGCAAAAGTTCAAAATGCCAATAATTCCTCCGTAGTGTGATTTTTAAAAAAAGCGAATTCAGAAGGGTGAAGCACTAAGTCTTATGATGGTTGTCAGGGTGTGGGTATGCTACAGGATGGTTTCCTTCACGAGGTCCCTTCCCTTGTCCCCGGAGCTCCCCTTACCCACGTTGTATGGCCACAGTGGCATACTGGAAGTCTATCCCCATTGCCTTCTTGCTTGTATGGTTTCAACTGAGAGACCCAAACTTAATCGGATTTGCTTGCCTTTGTATGTAACACTTCTTTTTTCCCTAGTTGCTTTCAGGAGTGTTTCCTATCTTTGATTTTGGAAAGTTTGATTATGATATGTCTTGGTGATTTTCTTCTGGGGTCTATCTTACCTGGGGTTTGTTGAGTTTCTTAAATGTTTATCTTTTCACTTTTCAGGATGTTAGAGAAATTTCTCTCAGAAATTTCCTCTGTTGACTTGTGTGA
>NW_006408757.1:248960-255248 GCF_000296735.1 Chrysochloris asiatica
ATTGATGGACTCAAGTGTGGCAGCGGTAGTGAGGTTGGCCCAGGATCGGACATTGTTTCGTTCTGCTGTGCATGGGGTCACTATGAGTCAGTTCTGACTCGATGGCACCTGACAACAACAACAACAAAGAATTAAAGATTAAGGTGGAAGTTAGGACTGTATGGCACTGTAGGATCAGCACAGAACTACAAACCACATCAAACCCATCAGCTGCTCCTTATAAACTTTATACAGGGTTGCTATGAGTCAAAACTGTCTTGACAGCACTTCATAACAACAACAACAAAGCTCCCATCTTATTAGAAGGTGTCATTGAAGTCATCACCCTTAATTTTCCCTGGGGGTATGGTCTGAATTCAGTACATAAGAATGGTTTGGCAAAATTCATTCTCTTGTTCTGGATCCTGCATCTGATTCATCTCTGTCTGACCTCCAGTATGTGGGACTTGTGGCTTATTACCTGACCTTGTTCACCAGCTCCCACAGCCTTGTCCATCAACAACCTGTTGTCTGAACTGCTGGTCTTCATTCCCTGAGACTACATGGGGAAGGAGAATCCTTCAGACTGACATCTGAACTACGAATTTGGGACTTGCCAGCCTCAACAATTGTGTGAACCATTTCTTTGACAGTTCATTAGTTCTCTGAGATGTTGCAGTGTGCTTCAGAACCCTGGGACATGAAGGAGTAGATATCAGGGATTATGGAGTGATATAACATATTGTAAGAGTAAAATATTTGGGATGTCTTTAACCTTCACCTTATAGGGACCAGCCTCATGCTGATTCCTTCTAAAAGAAAAAAATTTTTTTAACTTTTTATTGTGAATTGAGTGAAGGTTTACAGAGAAGATCATCAGTTTTACATTCAACGAATCATATACTTTGCTTCATTACATGGTTACAATCCCCTCCGTGTACCAACTGTAAATAGCATTTACCTCTATTCCTTTCACTATTGCTTTTCTCCCTATGTCTCCTGCTACCTTCATCTTTCCTCTGCTAACCTCTCTCATGCTGTTTATTGCCTGCTCTGGCACCCATGTTAACATGTGTCTACCCTCTAGTCCATGAATTATTTTCCCTTCCACCCCCTCTCCCCGTCGCCATCATGTTGTTCTTGTTAAGTGCTGTAGAGTCAGTTCCTGTATAGGGTTTCTGAGGAGGAGCTGGTGAGTTTGAACCGATGACTTGTCATGTATGGTAATCTCAGGTTGTCATCTGTTGCTATTTGTTCTCAATCTAAAGAACACACTTTAGCAATTTTTGTGAAGTTAGTCTGGTCATTGCAAATTCCTTTAATTTCTGTTTATGAGGAAATGTCCTAATTTTGCTGTTATATTTGAGGGACAGCTTTGCTGGGTATATGATTCTTGGTTGGCAATCTTTTTATTTCAGAGTTTTGTCTATGTCATCCCATTGCCTTCTTGCCTACATGGTTTCTGCTGAGAAATCAGTTCTTATTAGTTCTCCTTATTGGTAACTTTTCATTTTTCCTGAGCTGCTCTCAGGATTCTTTCCTTGTCTTTGATTTTAGAAAGCTTGATTATGATAAGTCTTGGTGTTTTTCTTTTGTGATCTGCTCTGTTTGTGGTTTGTTCCGCTTGTTGTACACTTATCTTCTCATCTTTCAGGATGGTAGGGAAGTTTTCTTCCATCAACTCTTCAACAGTTTTCTCTGTGTTTGTCTCTCTGTTCTGGAATTCCAGAAGAAGAAATGTTATTCTTCTTCATGGTGTCTCACATAACTCTTAGGCTTTCTTCAGATTTTTTCATTCTTTTTTTCTAATTGCTCTTCTAGAATAGTAGTATTGAGAGATTTATCTTCAAGCGCACTAATTCGAGCTTCCGCTGCTTTGAGTTTACACCTTTGCTCATTCAATGTATTGTCCATTTCTGAAATCTTAGTATTAATCTTCTGGATTTCTAATTGCAGGTTTTGTATTGTTTCAAAATTTGCGTCCATTTTATATGTTTCTTCTTGTAGTGTTTTCCTGAATTCATCTAAAGTTTTTATTGTGTTCTTTTTGTTTTCCTTGATCTTTCTATTAATTGTTTGAAGGTACCTAATTATCATTCTTTTAAAATTATTTTTTATTTAGTTCTAACTTTTCTTCCTTAGAAACATTTTCTGTCTCTGCATCTTGGTCATTTGTTTGAGCCATTCTCTCTTATAGTTCTTCATATGAGCTGAAATTGTCTGTTGTCTCTGGGGCATTGTAGGGTTGTCATATTTTTAAAAACAAACAATGTAGTTGTGGCACCCAGAGGGGAGAAATCTCTGGTGGACTCCTGCAGTTCAAGGAGCTCACAAATTGATTGTGGAAGGGATGTGACTGCAGAGTTCCTAGTCCTAGATGGAGTTCCTGTTGGTCTCAGTGTTATCTATGTTCAGAGACTTAACTTAATCCAGAAGTAGTTCAAGGGGTCCTTGATAGAGCTGATTTCAATGTCTGTTAGGATCACAGGGAAGCTCGGGACAGCATGATGTTAAATGCTGGTCTGGTGACTCTGCAGGTTTTGTAGGTCTAGAGCAGAGTCCACTTGAATCCAGGCACCAAAGTGGCACATCAAAACAATGCAGTCAGCCTCCACCTCACGTTGGTGTGTCTTCCAACCACATGGGGCTCTGAATTCCTGGAGAGCAGGGTCTACGCTGGGGGTGGATGAGGGTTGGAGATGATCACACTTCTGTTCACCAGAGGAAAGTGGGGAAAATAAGAGTTTTTACCTTTTCTGTTGCCTGTGCGAATCTGCTCTGCCAGGTCTCCCTCCACTGCCAAAGCTGCTCACAAGATGGTGGTGCTGCATCTGGCCAGTTGTTCATCCGTCAGTCTCCTTCTGTTACTGTCTCTGCTTGGCCTCTCCTCCAAACAAGTATTCCACCCACCTCTCTAACATTTATTCCAAAGGTCAGGGTACCAGAATTTTCATGTAGGTCTGTTTTGTTTTGTCTCTCACGTCTTTGTTGTAGAGGGTCTGTATAGTGTGTCTGCCTAGTCCACCATCTTGCCAGAAGTAAAAGAAATTATTCTTGCAGAAGGGAATGGGGAGGGAGGGATAATCACTTAATAGTTGCTGTTGTTGTTAAGTGCCATCCATTTTGTTCCAACCAATAGTGACCCTGTATAGGGTTTCTGACAGAGCTAGTGAGTTTAAACCAAAGACCTTGCAGTTAGCAGTCCAGTGCTTATCCTACAGCACTACATTACTCCTTTAATAGATTGTTGTTAAGTGCTTTCAAGTCAGTTCTTACTCATAGTGATCCTGTACAGGGTTTCTGAGGAGTGACTGGTGGGTTTGAACTGCTGATCTTGTGGTCAGCAGCCCAATGCTTAGCCTATGTGCCATACCAGGACTCCATAGATAGTGCTTTTGTTAAGTGCTGTGAGTTAGTTCTGACTCACAGAGACCCTCTATAGGGTTTCTGAGGAGCAGCTGGTGAGTTTGAACCACCAGCCTTGCAGTTCAAACTTGCTGTTCAAACCAACCTTATTGTAGAGTGCTTATCCTACAGTACCACACCAGAACTCCCCATAGATAGTGTTGTTATTGTTAAGTAACACCCAGTTGGTTCCAACTCATAGTAGGCCTGTATAGGATTTCAAAAGAGTGGCTGGTAAGCTTGCGGTTCAAACCAACCTTGCGGTTCAAACTGACCTTGTAGTCCAGGGCAGTAACTCTCAGTGCCACATCATAGAGAGTAGGCATGTGTTAATTTTTATGAAGAGAAGGACAGTACACAATATTGGGGAAGTCAGCACAGTATGACTAAGGTAAATGAAGACACCCGAGAGGTACATAAGAATAAAGGACAACTATGATAATGACTATGACAACCACATGGTTTATTATGCTGAGAATGACAAATTGAAGAGGAATGGTGTTGCATTCATCGTCAAAAAGAGCATATCAAGATCAGCCATGACATACAACACTGTCTGTGATAGGATAATATCCATGTGCCTACAGGGAAGCCCAGTTAATACCACTATTATTCAAATTTACACACCAACCACTAAAGCCAGTGAGGATGAAATAGAATTCTACCAACTTCTTCAATCTGAAATCGATCAAACATGCAATCAAAATGTATTGATCATTATTGGTGATTGGAATGAAAAGATTGGAAACAAAGAGGAAGGCTCAGTAGTTGGAAAATATGGTCTTGGTGATAGAAATGATGCTGGAGATTGCATGATAGAATTCTGCAAATCCGATGATTTGTTCATTTCAAATACCTTCTTTAGACAGCATAAGAGACATGGACCTCACCAGATGGAATACACAGAAACCAAATTGACTGCATCTGTGGAAAGAGATGGTGGAAAAGCTCCATATCATCAGGCAAAACAAGGCCAGGGGCAGATTGTGGAACAGACCATCAATAGCTCATATGCAAATTCAGACTGAAGGTGAAGAAAATGAAAACAAGTCCACGAGAGCCAAAATATGACTTTGAATATACCTCACCTGAGTTTAGAGAGCATCTGCAGAACAGATTTGATACATTAAACACTAAAGACTGAAGACCAGAAGAGTTGTAGGATGACATCAAGAACATCATACAGGAAGAAAGCAAAAAGTCATTAAGACATGAAAGAAGGAAAGGATCAAAATGAATGTCAGAAGAGACACTGAAACTTGCTCTGCAGCATAGAAATGCTAAAGCAAATGGAAGAAGTGAGGCGATACAGCAGCTGAACAGAAAATTTCAAAGGTCAGCTCGAGAAAACAGTCAAATATTACAAAGAAATATGCAAAGATCTGGAGTCAGAAAACCAAAAGGGAAGAACAAGCTCAGCATTTCTCAAGCTGGGGGAACTGAAGAAAAAACTCAAACCTCGACTTTCATTATTGAAGGATTCTCTAGGCAAATTATTGAATGATACAGAATGCATCAAAAGAAGATGTAAGGAATACACAGAGTCACTGTACCAAAAGGAAATGGTTGATGTTCAACCATTTCAAGAGGTAGCATATGATCAAGAGCCAATAATACTGAAAGAAGAAGTCCAAGGTACACCGAAGGAATTGGCAAAGAACAAGGCACCAGGAACTGATGGAATAAAAATTTCTTTCAAGAAAGTGAGGTGGCACTGGAGGCACTCACTCATCTCTGTCTGGCTGAGTGATTGGAAGAGATCCGTATTTGTGGCCATTCTAAAGAGAGGTGACCCAACGGAATGCGGAAACCATCAGACAATATATTTGGTATCCCATACAAGTAAAGTTTTACTAAAGATAATACAGAAATGGCTGTAAGCATACATTGACAGAGAACTTCCAGAGATTCAAGCCAGATTCAGAAGACGACGTGGAACTAGGGATATCATTGCTGATGTCCAATGGATCTTGGCTGAAAGCAGAGAATATCACAAAGATGTTTACCTGTGCTTTATTGACTACACAAAGGTTTTCAATTGTGTGAATCATGACAAGCTATGGACAACATTGCGAAGTATGAGTATTCTGGAACACTTAATTGTGCTCCTGAGGAATCTGTACATGGAGGAAGAGACATTTGTTTGAACAGAACATGGGAACACTGAATGGTTTAAAATTAAGAAAGGTGTGTGACAGAGTTGTATTCTTTCATCATACTTATTCAACCTGTATGCTGAGCAAATAATCTGAGAAGTTGGGTTAGATGAAGAAAAATGTGTCATCAGGATTGGAGGAAAACTCATTAACAACCTGCGATATGCAGATGATACAACCTTGCTTGCTGAAAGTGAAGAGGACTTAAAACACTTACTGATGAAGATCAAAGACCACAGCCTTCGGTATGGATTGCATCTCAATGTAAAGAAAACAAAAATCCTCACCACTGGACCAATAAACAACATTCTGATCAATGGAGAAAAGATTGAAGTTGTTAAGGACTTCATTCTTCTTGGATCAACCATCAACACTCATGGAAGCAGCAGTCCAGAAATCAAATGACATACTGCATTAGGCAAATTTGCTGCACAAGAGCTTTTAAAAGTGTTGAAGAGCAAATACATCAGCTTGAGGACTAAGGTATGCCTGACTCAAACCATGGTATTGTCAATAACCTCATATGCATGCGAAAGCTGGACAGTGAATAAGGAAGACCATACAGGAATTGATGCATTTACAAGCAAACCAACCTGAAGTGGCTAGAAGAACAGAAAATACTTCTTGAAAGAAAGACCTACAGGAAAAATATAAAACAACATAGCAGACCGACTGTTACTACAAAAACAAGCAACTTTCTTGCCCAGGAAACATCAAGGCAAGTGGTTGGGTCCCCTCAGTGCAAACC
>NW_006408757.1:256053-261266 GCF_000296735.1 Chrysochloris asiatica
AGGTCCCTAGGACCATCAAGGGAGAAGAGCAGAGAGCGGGACCCTATCCAGAGAAGCAGTGATGCCTGAAATGGAGCCAGAGATGATGACGTGGAACGATGGAGCAGCTGGAGACTTTAGATCCAGAGAGGGAGAGCGACCGTGTGTTGAAGACCTGGGGAATACAGGGGAAGGATTGCATGGAGGGGATTGTAACCATGGCAATGGGACAATATACGATAGAATGAATGTAAAACTAATGTTCTCCCATGTAAACTATCAAATAATTCACAATAAAACATTTAAGAAAAATAAAAAAAAAAAGGATTTCACTACAATAAAAAAAAAGAAGAATTGATGCATTTGAGTTATGGTGTTGGAGAAGTATACTGAAAGTGCCATGGGCTGCCAAAAGAACATACAGATCTGTGTTGGAAGAAGTGCAGCTCCTTGGAGGCCAGGATGGCCAAACTTAGTCTCTCATACAGTTGCTAGAGAAGGATATCATGTTTGGTAAGGTGGAGGATCAGAGAAAAAGAGGAAGACCCCCAGAGAGATGGATTGGCAAAGTGGCAACATCAATGGGCCCAAGTGTGACAATTATGAGACTGGCCCAGGACCGGGCAGTGTTTTGTTCTGTTGTGCATAGGGTCGCTATGAGTGGGTACCGACTTGATGGCATCTAAGAACAGCATGATAGTGACTATACCATTTATAGTTCAGCAGAAACAGCAGTAACAACCTAAAGTCTGTGAGTACTTTCATAGGTAGATATGTAAGATACAATGAGGTGGGAGGGTGTGTGGGAATGCATGCTTGTGCTTATGTAGGTATAAACTCCAAAACAAAACCCAGTGCTATTATGTTGATTGTAACTCATAGGGACACTGTAGGACATAGGGTTTCTAATTATGTAAATTTTTATAAAAGCCGACTGCCACATATTTCTCCTGTGGAGTAATCGATGGATTTAAACCACTGATCTTTTGGTTATCAGTCAAGTACTTAACCACTATACCACCAGGAATATGTGTATAAAACTTCATTGCCATTGAGTCAATTCTGACTCATAGCAATCTGGTAGGACAGAGTAGAACTGTTCCTTAGGGTTTCTAAGACTAAATCTTTATGAGAACAGATAGCTTCATCTTTCTCCTGAGGAATAGCTGGTGGGTTTAAACTACCAACCTCATGGTTAGCAGCTCAATGCTAAACCCACTACTCCACTTGTTGTTGTTAAGTGCCATCGAGTTGGTTCTGACCCATAGCGACCCTGTATAGGGTTTCCAAGGAGCTAATGAGCTTGAGGGCTCCTTTATATGAATATAATTCTGGGTAATTATATATACGTATTTGTATGTGCAGCATGTATATTTATATATATAATAGAGCACATAGGGGGCATGGTTATGGAAACTTCTTAGACGTATCGAAACACCATGTGAGACTGGGTTACTAGGCTTGAAGTCTAAGGACCAGAGTCTCAAGGGACATAAAGAGCAATTAGCAAAACACAGTTCACAAAGGCAGTGTTATATATCCTTGTTTTTAGAGTAGTATCTGGGGTCTTAAAAGCTTGTGAGTGATCATCTAAGATACAACTATTGGTCTCTTCCAATCTGGAGCAAGGGAGAGTAAAGGAAATCAAATATTCAAGGAAGAAATGAGTACAAAAGACTAACATGGCTTACATGAACCACAACTTCCTCTAGCCTGAGATCAGATAAGTAGATGGTGCCCAGCTACTGCTACCAACCACTCTAACCAGGGATATAACAAAAGGTCCCAGTTAGAATGGAAGAAAAATGTAGAACAAAACTCAAAAACATATAAAAAAGACCAGATTTACAGATACGATAGAAACTGGAGGAACCCCCAAAATTATTGCTCTCAGTCACTCTTTCAGCTTAGAACCAAAATCACTTACAGAAGTCACCTTCCAATCAAATAATAGTTTTGCATATAAAATAAACAATAACACCCATGAGGAATGTGTTCCTTAAAATAATCAGTTAAATGATGTCAAATGTGTAAGCAAAGAAGAGATGATAAGAAGGACCAGGAAAATTAGAGGGAGGGAAATGGGAAATCAGGGTGGAAATGGATAGGGTGCAAATACATTTCGGGGAGCATCAACTAATGTCACAGAACAATTTGCATGTGAATTGTTGGCCAGGAAGCCAATTTGCTGTGTAAACGTTCACTTAAATCACAGTAAAATGTTGGAAAAGCAAAAGTGAAGGCAGGAACACACACACAAAAAAACAGTATACTAGTGTTCATTGATTGGGACACTTTTCATAATAGCCAAGAAGTGGAAACAACTGTAGTGTTCATCAATAGATGAATAGATGGACAGAATTTAGAACATGCATACAACAGAATATTGAGTTTTCATAAAGAGAAGTGAAGTCCTGATGCATGCCACATGTGGATGAACTTTGAAAACACGCTGGACATAGTAGGTCAGTCACAAAATGTCAAATAGGAGTATTGCATTGTCTCACTTATAAGAAATAAGTAAATATATAGGAACCAAAGATTATTAGTGGTTACTAGAGGTGGTTAAGGATCTTGAGATAGGGAGATCATTCTAGATTATCTGGGTGTGCCCAGTGTCATCAAAAGGTTCTTTATGAGAGAAAGGAGGATGAAGGAAAGTCAGAGAGGGAGATGTGCTGGTGAAAGCAGAGTAAGAGAGTAATTGGAATATGCTACACTGCTGGCTTTGAAAGTAGGGGACGAGGCCATGAGCCAAGAAATGCAGGTGACCCCTAGAAGCTAGAACAGATACTCCCCTGTAGCCTCCAAAAGGAGCACACTCCTGCCAACACCTTCATGTTAGTCATGGGAGACTCATTTTAGACTTCTGACCTCCAGGACTCCATGATGATAAATTTGTATTGTTCTAAACCACTAAATTTGTGGTAATTTTTTACAGCAGCAGCAGGAAACTCACACAGCATTGTACACACAGAGAGATAGACTATGCTGAACATCAGATTCCCTGCCATTCTACCAATGTATGGAAGGAGTCCTGGTAGCACAATGAGTAAGTATAGATTTCTACTTATTGTTGTTGTTAGGTGCTGTCAGGTTAGTTCTGACCAATCGTGACCGTATGTACAACAAAATAAAACAGTACCCAGTCCTGTGCCATCCTCAAAATTGCTGCTACTCTTGATTTCTACTTGCTAATGTGGAATCATACATTGGTTAAAAAAATAAATAAATAAACTTCCACTGCCATGGAGTTGATTCTGATTCATAGTGAACCTATAAGACAGAGTAGAACTGCTCCTTAGGGTTTATAAGGCTGTAAATCTTTATAAAAGCAGACAGCCCTGTCTCTCCTACAGAGTAGCTGGTGAGTTTGAATTGCCGAGCTTGCGATTAGCGACCCAATACTTACTCAATCATAGTTTGAAGTTGTCAAATAATTCATTTTGCTTGGATCCACAATCAACACTTGTGGAAGCAGCAGTCAAGAAATCAAACGACAGTCTGCTGTAAAAGATGCTTAAAAGTGTTCAAGAGAAATTATGTTGCTTTAGGACTAAGGTGCACAATACCCAAGGTACACAATAAATACCCAAGGCACCTCATATGCATGCAGAAGTTGGACAATGAATAAGGAAGGTTGTAGAAGAATTGATGCCTTTGAATTGTGGTGTTGGTGAAGAATATTGAAAGTACCATGGACTGTCAGAAAGATAAACAAAACTGTCTTGGACGAAGTACATCTAGAAAGCTCCTTATAGGCAAGGATGGCAAGACTTCGTCTCTTGTCTTTGGACATATTATCAGGAGAGACCAGTTCTTGGAGAAGGACATCATGCTTGGTTATTGAAAAAGGGAAGACTCCCAACAAAGTAGAATGACACAGTGGCAGCAGCAATGGGTTCAAACATAACAATTGCGAGGATGGCACAGGATTGAACAATGTTTTGTGTTGTTGTGCATGGAGTTGCTATGAATCGGAACCAACAGGACAGCAACTAACAACAACAGCCCATTTAAAGGAGTCCTGGTATGGCACTGTAGGATAAACACAACTGATAGCTACAAGGTCGGCAGTTCAAACCAGCCATTCTTGGAAACCCTATACAAGATAGCTCTGAGTCAGAACCATCTCGATGGCACACAACAAAAATAACCACAGAAAAGGCACAGGAGAGAGCAAGAAAAGAAGAATTATTGCTAATGGAGTGTTGAGTTTCTGTTTACAATGATGGGAAAAGGAAAAATCTCATTGATTAAAGGTAGGGTTGCACAGCCAATTACTATGAGTTGTCAACAAATTGTACATCTCTACAAAGTTGAATTGACAAAAGTTGTGTGGAAGATATATTTATAACAACAAAGAAAGAGTAGCTGCTGAGGCTACTTATGTGCAATGAAGCACTTCTTGGGATTTGATTCCTTGGTTTGGAGGTTTAGGTTCATAGTTTCATGTGACATTCCAGTTAATTGACCTAATGACATGTTTAGTGCTTCTTTTCTACCTCCTCGTTTATTGTTTAGATCCAGGGATCTTAAAAGCTATCCAAGCACAACAACTGGTTTCTATTTGCCTGGGCAACAGAAGAAGGAGGAGAGTCAGAAATAGGAGGAAATAGAATGTGTGGCTAATTGCCTCCATTGCTATGAGATCAGAAGAACTAGATGGTGCCTGATTATCATTATTGAATATTTTGATCAAAGAATCTGTAGAGTACTGATCAAAAGTGGAGAAATGCAGAACATGATTTCAAATTCTAATAGGCTCCAGACTTTTGGAACTATGAAGGGCAGATGAACCCCTGAAGCCATTGCCCTGATATAACCTTTAAAATTTAAACTGAAAATATCCCCTGACATCTTCTTAAAACCAAACAATAGTTTAGTTTAGCTGGTAAAAAAATGTTTGCCTTGAGCATTATGCTCTTTTAAGATGTATTTATATGGGATTAACAACAGCAACTAGAAAGATTAGATAGGAACCTTTGTGGGCAGTGGGCTTATGTTAATGGGGGAGGACAAACTCAGAAAATGAGGGTGAGAATGGTTGCACTCAATGGTACATGTAGAAACTGTTGAATTGGTGTGCGTTTTTCTGTGTATGTTCTCAACAACAATAAAATGCATTATTTATTTATTTTTAATGTTTTATTGTGAATTATGTGATAATTTACATGGGAGAACATTAGTTTTACATTCATTCTATCATATATCGTTTCCTTGCCATGGTTTCA
>NW_006408757.1:262949-285804 GCF_000296735.1 Chrysochloris asiatica
CCCACCCCCAACATCCCAGCATTCAGCAAAGAATCCCCCACACCCTCCTTTAGTATGGGTTCTTTCCCTTAGTCTTTTACAGTAGTGGTCCTATGCAGTATTTCTCTTTTTGTGACTGACTAATTTCACTCAACATAATGCCCTCAAGGTTCATCCATGTTAACTGGTGGCATGCAGCTTCCTTGTTATTTTTCAAGGTAGCATACTATTCCACTGTGTGTATGTACCACACACAGTTTGTTTATCCATTCTTCAATTGATGGGCACTTTGGCCATCTCCATCTTTTTGCTATTGTAAATAGTGCTGCTATGAACATTGGTGTGCATATATCTTTTTGTGTTTTGGTTCGTTTAAAATACATTATTTTTTAATCTACATTAGTTTCAAAACATACTATAAAGGTACACTCCTCAAAATAATCTGACACTAGTATAATAATAGACATATAGACCAATGGTTCCAAGTTGAAAGAACACAGACATAAATACACACATCTATGGAGTTCTGATGTGGTGCTGTAGGATAAGCACTGGACTGTTAACCACAAGGCCACTATGAATCAGAACTAACTCGACAGTACTTTAACAACACCAACAATCTTGTCTTCTTTACTTCTTGCCCAGACCACTGTAATAGTTTTCTAGGATTATCATAATTCCAATCTGTCATGAACACTTTGTTGTTGTTGTTGTTAAGTGCCATCTAGTCAGTTTCAACTCATAGCAATCCCTTGTAGGGTTTCCAAGGAGTGACTGGTGAGTTTAAACCGCCATCTTGTGGTTCAAATTGACCTTGTGGTCCAGTGCATTATCTTGCAGCGCCACACCAAGACTCTGTCATGAACACTATTGCCTGTTTAATTATCCTCTTACAAGTTGAGATCAAAATGCTCCTTTATTCAAAACCTTCAGAGGCCCTTTCTGATTGATACTGCAATTGAAATTAAGACCTCCATTACACTCTTTCATAGCACCTTATACTTTTTCTTCCTATCATGTCTCCAGATTTATAGTTTTATTTTATTTATTTAGCTTTTCCCTATTCCCAAGTTAGTCCTGTGGTGCTGTAGGATAAACACTGGACTCAAGGTCAGTTTGAACCACAAAGTCTGCATTTCAAACACACCAGCCACTTCTTGGAAACCCTATACAGGGTCTCTATGAGTTGGAACCGACTCAATGGCACTTAACAATAACAACAACAACATCCAAGTTAACAAATGTCTACCTTCTAGGCAGTGAATTGCCCCCTCTTCCCTCACATCCCTGCTAACCATCAAAGAATGTTTCTTTTAGTCTTTCTTTACCTGAATTTTTACAATGGTCACCTCATACAATATTTGTCATTTTGTGATTGACAATTTTCACTCAGCATAATGTTCTCCAGGTTTTTGCAGATTCATTGTTATTCTTTAAGGTTGCATAGTATTCCATTATGTACCAAAGGTTTTTTTTATCCATTGTTTCATTGATGGGCATATAGGTTGTCTCCATCTTTTTACTATTGTGAACAGTGCTACGATGAACACATGTGTGTATGTGTCTATTTGTGTCATGGCTCTTATTTCACTAGGATATATCCAAAGTAGAGGATTCTTGGATCGTATGGTATTTCTATTTCCAGCTTTTTGAGGAAGTGGCATATCATTTTCCATAATGATAAAATTTGTAGTTTTAATTATCTATATAATTATTTGACTACTGTCTATCTCCACAATAAACTTGAGGCTTCATGAAAACAAGAATAATGTGCTCATCAATTATTCCTAATGTTTAGCATTATGCTTGGTACGTAGTAAGTGCCCAGTCCATGTTTATGTAATGATTGGTTTCCTCATGCTTGTAGAATAAAGTAGTAACAACGGCAAGACTTGATTCCAACTTACCTTCTCTTAGCCTTTGGATGAAGTCAAACTGCTAGACTTTCTACCCCTTCTTGAAAAATCCATGGGTTCCCTCTACCCTTTTTTTCTGGCTTACACTATTCCCTGATTCTATCTTTCTACTTGTACTCAAATTTCTCCCTCTTCCTCAACCCCCACCAGCATTGTTGTCTTATCAAAATCTAATTTATCTTTCAATGCTCTGGCTGTGGATCTGCCTGTCTCCACTACTGCTCCACTGGACTGTGAGTGCCTTGAAAGCAGGGGCAAAAGCAAGCCAAACCCATTGCCATTTAGTAGATTTGGACCCACAGGGTCCCTATAGGACAGAATTTCCAAGTTTATAATCTTTATGGAAGCAGACTGCTGCATCTTTCTCCATCGGAGTGACTGGTGGGCTCAAACCATTAACCTTTCAGGTTAGCAGCTGAGTGTTTAAACACTGTACCACCAGGGCACTTTTGAGAGCGTGGTAAAAAGCCCCACAAAACCTATTGTCCTGGAGTCAATTCTGACTCCTAGCCACCCTGTTATAGGAGTCCTGGTATGGCACTGTGGGCTAATGCGCTGGACTGCAAAGTCGGTTTGAATTGCAAGGCTGGCATTTTGAGCTCACCAGCTGCTTCTTGGAAACCCTATATAGGGTTACTAGGGGTCAGAACTGACTCAACGGCACTTAACAAAAACAACAATAGGGTTTTTGAAACTGTAAATCTTTACAGAAGTAGAAAGTCACATCTTTCTCCTGAGGAGTAACTGATGGGTTTGAACTGCCAACCTTGAGGTTAGCAGTCCAGTGCTTATCCTACAGTGTCACCAACGCTCCTTGAGATCATGGCAGGTCCCTCTAATCGACCCTCAGGATGCAACCTAACTTCTAGTCACTAGGAGGCACTCTTGGTTACATATCTTCTCTGTTCCAGGCTGCAGTCTCCTTGAGGGCAGGCACCATTTCTTAACTGTGTGCATGTGGGAACCTTGCCTCCTAGTCTCCACGGCCTATCCCAGGGCAGAACTTTGAGTAGGCTTCAGGAATCATCTGGCAGCCTAATGTACACACCACGTTGTGCTGTGAGAAAACTGAATATAACATGGTAGGAAAGGAGCAAATGCCTTTCTTCTCATGTGTCTATGGAGTTCCCTTGCTTCCTCTCCTTCAATGAATGAACAATTACTGCCCCACACACTCCCACTTCTCATCTGAGGAGAGCCCAGATTCTCCTTATAGAATAATCCCTGCTTCTCTCTTCCCCCCTTTTTTTTTTTTTTTTTGGAGACTTATTTTTTTTATAAATTGTGAATTGAGTGAAGGTTTATAGAAAAGATCATCAGTTTTACATTCAACAAATCATATCCTTTATTTATATCAATGACTGCAATCCCCTCCGTGCAACAACAGTTGTTCTGCTTCCTCCCTGTGGCTACCCTTGTACAAATATCCCCTTTCAAACTCTTACATGTTTGCGGGATAAATATATACATATCCCACTCTTCCTCCTATACTCATTCAGCCTGTGTTTCTGAAACTTTTTAATGTGAATTGGATGAAGGTTTACAGAGCAGATCATCAGTTTTACATACAACAAATCATATACTTTATTTCATCTCAATGATTGCAATCCCCTCCATGTAACAACAGTTATCCCTCTTCCTCCCTGTGGTTATTATTTACATTCTACCTTCCTTCCCAACCCTTGTGAACTTTGTCCTTAGGTAAATGTTGCCCTTTTGATCTTGAATGGTGAGCATACCTTACTAGAGTTGTTGTCCCAGCTATATACCAAACTACTGCTTGGTTGAAAATTGGGCCATGAGGGTGATTTCCATTCCAGACCTGAAGGGTGGCCTAGGGCCATAGTCTCAGGTTCCTCCAGTCTTTTCCTAACCAGTAAGTCCAGTCTTTTTTATAATTCTGAGTTTTGTTCTACACTGTCTCCCACTCTATACAGGACCTTCTAATGTGATCCCTTTCAGTTGGGATCCTTAGCAGTTGGGCACCATCTAGTTCTTCTTGCCTCAGAGTCGTGGAGACTGATGTTCACATGTTTCGTCAGTCCATTGGACTAATTGATTCCAAGCATTTTCAATTTTCATCACTCTTTTTTTCTTCTGCACATGGAGATACCAGTAGTTGTAGTTTAGATGGCTTCTCATGAACTTTTAAGATTCCAGTTGCTACTCACCAAAGTAGTATGTAAAACATTGTCTTTATGGACTATGTTACGCCAGTTGACCATGGTGTCCCCTGAGACTATGGTCCTGAGTCCTCAGGCCCAGCAACTCTTTGGGAATGTTTAGGAATGTCTAAGAAATTTTCATTATTTTGTCCCCTATATGCTCCACCACATTCATAGGTTGTGTTTGCAGCAAGGGTAAATACTCATGTACAAATATCCTCTGTCAAAGCCTTATATATTTGTGGGTATACTCCCATGCTCCTTCCCATACCTTTCAACCTGTAGAAAATGGTTGTTGCAGGGTTGCATATATAACAATATTTGCCTCTATTCCCTTTAACTCTTGCATTCCTCCCTGTGCCTTCCCCTGTCTTCATCATTCTTCTGCCAACCTCCTTCTTGTATATTGCCTTCCCCGTCATTCAAGAGGGTAACATATGTCTACGTTCTAGCCGGTGAATTACTCTCCCTTCTCTCCCACCCTGGTAACCATCAAAGAATGTTTCTTTTAGCATGAAAACCCCTCTTCCCTCTTTGAAGTACACTTCTGGGTCCTAGTACCAGGAGACAGGGTTGCTATGCCAAAGCTCTTGTTCTCCCACCTCATTCAGAAACACTTTCTCTGTGAATGCTCGGGCCATTCCCCTCCACCATTTGCTCTGCAGCTGCATCCCTGTCACCTCCATGATTCCAAGGCATCCTCTTTTCCCTTGGCTCAGGCTCCTCCCCACCCCACAGGAGCTGATGACATCACAGTAGTCAGGGCTGGTAAACAGGGGACCAGACACTGAATCTAGCCCATTGACTTTTGCTTGACCAGAAACATGTTTTCTGAAGGCCCCAGTGGGAAAGGGACCTCTAAACCCTCCAACCTTATAGTGTCTAGGTACTTTCCATACCCTGCCATTCCACTTAGAACCCACTCCTGTGCCCACACCCTGCTACTGTGGTCACTAACAGCTTTCCAGCTTCTGAAATCCACCTTCTGATCATAGCTTCCCCCTTTCTCCTTCAATTTCTGTGTCTCCCCAAATCCTGCTCTTCTGTTCTTCTCCTCATACAGACTTCCAGGTCCTTAAGATGTTCTTGTTCTCTCTCCCCATCTCCCAGACTTTATTTTCTGTTTCCCTATTCCTGCCTCATTATCGCAACACCCTTGTCTCTGTTCCTTTCGTTAAATGAATCCAACCTTCAGTGGGATCATTTTAAAAATCAAAGTTGGTTAATCATTTGCTTACCTACAAACATCTTAGAAGACTGACAATTCTAAGGATAAAGGATGGCTCCCTGCCTGATCTCAAAGGCCTTGTGTACTCGGCTTCCAGAAAGCTTCTTCAGTTTCATCTCCACCCACTACCCTCTACAAACCCTATGACCCTGCATGTTCAACTCCTGGTTTTTTGCCACTGCAGTCCTTTTCATGAACCTGTATCTGTATAGCAGATTTTCCCCTCACTCATTTGTTTCCTTTGCTGACTACTACTCTTACTTTGGAGTCCTGGTATGGTGCTGTGAGTTAATGCACTGGACTGCAAGGTCGTTTGAGCCACAAGGTTGGCAGTTCAAGCTCACCAGCTGCTCCCTGGAAACCCTATACAGGGTCACTATGAGTCAGGACTGATTCCATGGCACTTAACAACAACAACAAGTCTCATTTTAAAGCCTAATTCATTCTTCAGGTAGACATATCTGTATGTGAAAGTACAGAGCAAGGCCTTTAAGCATACATCACAAAAGATAAACAATTGCCACATCTGTGAAGGGCAAGAGCAATCAGGATTGAGGGACAGTTGGTCAAAGGGTACTTTAGTTTTATCTATAAAGTTCCTACTTTTTATAAGGAGACTGTATCATGTATTTACTATTTGTGAAATACAAACACAAACAAACAAACCAGTTTAATGTCAAGAAGCTTTCCCCAAACTTCCCAGGCAGATGGAGTTATTTCCTTTACTGCAATCTAATAGCATTTCCCCCTCCCTCATGTTGTAGGAAATACTATGTTGTTCTGTAATTCTCCCTCTATATGGGGAACTCCCCCAAAGGTACAAACTTTATTGATGTTCCCAGTGCCTAACAAGTGCTTGCCAGAACAGGTTCTTAGGGAGGACTGAATCCAATGAATTGCTAGAAGACTCCTCCTAAAGATCTCACCAGGAGATGAGACCTGATGTTAGTCTGAGAGGCTTACTGGAGTATTTTTCAGTATTCATGGAAGATTCACAGAAATACCAGAAAGAAAATATCTGTGCTTTATTGACTATGTAAAGGCTTTTGATTGTGTGAATTATAACAAGCTAAGGACAGCATTGAGAAGAATGAGTATTTCAGAACACTTAATTGTGCTCATGAAGAACTTATACAAACCAAGAGGCAGTCGTTCCAACAGAACAAGGGGACATTGAATGGTTTAAAATTAGGAAAGGTGTACACTAGGGTTGCATTCTTTCACCATGCTTTTTCAGTTTATATGCTGAGCAAATAATCCGAGAAGCTGGATTATATGAAGAACATGGCATCAGGATTGGAGGAAGACTCATTAACAACCTGTTATATACAAATGATACAACCTTGCTTGCTGAAAATGAAGAGGACTTAAAATACTTACTGATGAAGATCAAAGTCCCCAACCTTCAGTATGGGTTACATCTCAAGGTAAAGAAAACAAAAATCCTCACCACTGGACCAATAAACAACATTCTTATTAATGGAGAAAATATCGAAGTTGTCAAAGACTTAATTTTGTTTGGATCAACCATCAACATGCATGGAAGCAGCAGTCAAGAAATCAAACGACGTATTGCAGTAAGTACATCTGCTGCATGAGACCTCTTTAAAGTGCTGAAGAGCAAAGATGTCAGTTTGAGAACTAAGGTGAACCTGACCCAAGCCATGGTATTTTCAATATCCTCATATGCAAGTGAAAGTTGGACAGTGAATAAGGAAGACTATTCAGTAAAGAAGAATTAATGTGCACTTGAGTTATGATTATCAGAGGGTAATATTAAAAGTGCTATGGAATGCCAGAAGAACAAACAAATCTGTGTTGGAAGAAGTACAGCCAGAAGACTCCTTAGAAGCCAGGATGCTTAAACTTTGGACATATTATCAGGAGGGACCAGTCCCTGGGGAAGGACATTATGCTTGGTAAATAGAGGGTCAACAAAAGAGAGGAAGACCCCCAACGAGATGGATTGGTACAGTGGCAGCAACAATGGGCTCAAACATGGCAATGATTGTGAGACGCGTGCAGGACCAGGACTGTTGTGCATAAGATCGCTATGAGTTGGTACCAACTCAAAAGCATCTACCAACAACAATGGAAGATTGACTCTGGGATTCTGAAATGTAAGCTGAGGAGACTGAAAGACATTTCAGTTGTATCAGCATGAGGAGGGGGCTGGGTCAGGGCCCCTCAATGCCAAGATTCAGTTCTGTGCTGCTTCCTCATTACTTGGCATGTTCCTGATGCCACTGCCTCCTTAACAGCTAGTCTAAGGGAAAGGGATATAGCCTCAAACATTGAACTTGTCAAGCCCAGCCATGCTCTGTATATACAAGATTGAGAGGCAGTAGGCTGTCCCAATACAGGGAGGGTTAAGGAGGTAGGAATTAGGGGACACTTAGATTAGTTTAGAGTGTACCAGACTGACTTGGAGGGAGGGGTTGAACAGCTGTCTGAGTGACTTGAGGAAGGCACTTAGAATCCCAGCTTAATGGGCATATGTTGCAATTTTTTAGAGAAATTAGAGTTCCCAGGTCAGAGGATCCTTCTTAAGCTCTATTTATTGCCCATAAACAAAAGGTAAAGGAATGGCCTTAAGGGGTCATTTGGATCATAGCTGGAGAGTGGATGGGGTAGCAGTTTCTAGAGTTGGTGAAGTATGTGATCAGCACCTTTTAGACATGGATGTACAAGTGGTGAGAAGGCTGAAGAAGGGTCTTGCCTAGTTTCTTTCCCAAGAATGCCCTTCAATCAGTTCCTGTATTCAGCTCCAAATTGGACAAAGTTCCTGGGGTGTTAGGGCAATGAGGTGGGCAAGGGCTAGTACTTGGACTCCTGAGGAGATAATATCAGTGGTGGTGGCAGCAAGTAGGGCTACAGAAGTATGGTAGGATTCAGTGAGCAGCCGACCCCACTTCTCCCATCCTATCTATCTCCTTCTGAGCTATCCACCCTCAACCCAAACATGGGCTTAAGAATTACTAAAAGAACATCAGACCAGACACACCACACACCTTTAGACCTCAATGAAGAACACTCTTAGTCTGCCCATCTCTTTGTAAGTAACTTTTATTTTTATTTACAACAGAACTGTGGCTTTATTGCTCCATCTTTAGGGATATTTGGCATCAGCAAGTAGATGGAAAGTCTGCAGTGAAGTCAAATTCATTCTGCCCCAACCACAGCTCTGGAAGTTCATTGGCTCGGTCCAGTCCCAGTTCCACCACCAGTGACATTAGCACCTCTTCATCCACTGGGTCCGAATCAATGATAGCAGGGCTTTGGGCACCAGTAGAAGGAGAGAGTGACCCTGCCTCTCCCACTTGAGCCCCAAAGTCCCAGTTTTGCAGGGGCCCTGCCTCCCCAGGTTGACTTGGAGTGGTGGTGGCCACCCCATGATACTGGCTATTAAGTTTCTGCAGTTGCATACTGGCCAGCAGGTGTGGGGCAGGGTGCAGGTTGAAGGGTGGGGGTTTAGTGGGAGGGGTGGTGGTAGGAGAGCCTATTGGAGATGGAGATTCTGAGGAACTAGTGGGAGCCCCACTGGCCTTGGTTCCATTTGAGGCCACCCCAGGGTAGTGCAGAATGGCCACTGCTTTGCGATCCTTCACTCCCAGGTTAGGGTAGGCCAGAGAGTTCATCTCTTGGTTGGCATCCTAGAAGACAGAGAAAGGCATGCCATAGTACACCTGCTCTTGTTTATTTTCCTTGCCATTTATCAGGCTCAGAAGAGTCCTACATATGCTCTATTTGAAGCTCGTGATAGAAAGATAGCAAGAGATCTTCCTAGAGAGTTGGGCTCCCAGCTTGAGCATCCTTTTGTTCTCATGGCTCTGAGTACTGAGATCAATCTCGAGTTCTAGTGCTGTTGACACCTGTCATCCAAAGTGGATTGTTGTTGTTAAGTGCCATTGAGTCGGTTGTAACTCATAAAATTTCCAAGGAATAGCTGGTGGGTTTGAACCGGTTAGCAGTCTAATGCTTATCCTATAACACCACACCAAGACTCCAAAGTGGGTTAGTATGACTATTTTTGTTTCTCTTCCTCTGACCCTCAGCTCACTATTCTTAAAAGGATGTCTTACTGTCCTTCTTCCCAGCTTCATTTTAATATTTTCAATGGGGTGGTATTTTCCCAATTCTACTTCTCTACTCCATTCTCTGCCATCTTTCAACACTTCTAAAGGGCTCAATTTGATCACATTTAGGCAAAAGCTATTCTCATTCTCACCAGAGAAAGTCCTGCTGTCTACGCTCTATCAACGGGCATTAAGATATCAACCATAGAAAGGCTTAGCACATGACCCCAGACAAGTCAGTCTTTCCATGCCTCTGTGTCTCCATCTGTAAAATGGCAAGTTACCTCCTTCACAGGTGAGGTGCCACCCTTGACATCAAGTGCAGACCTCGACATAGTTGGCATTTCAGAGCCTTGGCAGAAGTTGGATAAGTTGGTGGGAGGTGATGCTGCCAGCTGGAGCTGTTGTGCTGTATGTGAGGGAGAAGACATGATAAGGACAAAAGGCTTTACTGACCAAGAAAGCACTAGCAGAAACAGAGCTATTACACACAATTACAAGGCAAGAATGGTGACAGGGTATAGATCCAAGACCAGAGACCACCGGGGCAAGTGGAGGAGATCAAGCTGGAACTTGTGTCTAGGATAGAAAAGGTGCTTGATTCTGCTAGGTGCTGCCCACACAGCCAAATCACTAGGAGGGAACATACATGACTCTTTCCTCACACACAGCCCGAAGTTGCAGAGAAGGCAAGTGGGGAAGAGGATGGTACTGCTCCTGGTTTTGAAGGCAGGAACATCCCTGAGTAAGTGACAGACTGTCTTAACTGGCCATCAGTACCAGGGCTGGAAAGCTGAAGCCTTCATTGGGACTGGGATTAAGTGAAAACACAGGACAAGGAATACCTAGAAAGCTTTGGAGGCCGCTGCACAAGACAGGGAAGGAACAAGTCCCCAACGCAAATGCCCTAGGGCTCCAAAGCCCTGCTTTGTGGCATGCCTGTAAAAGATCAAGACTAATCAAGGTGTTCTGGGAGTTAGAGACAGCCAGAGTCAGAGAGTAGCTAAGAATGTTTCAATTTTCTCTATGCCTCAAGGCCCCTCCAAGACTGTCCTAGCACTGGACTTTTCTAGGACATCTGCCCCAGCCACATTCATCTTTCTGAGGGGAAAACAGACACAGACATTCAGTGGCTTTCCAGTCTGGCAGCAGTGGTACTAGGATCAGGATCTAGCACTCCTAACCAGTAGTCAAGTCAAACCTGTAATGACTCAAAGGGCTTCAGAAGAAATGATTACTAGGTTCAAATACCAAAGGACAAGAGGAATAAGGATAAAAGAGCCCCCTCCCAAATCAGAAAATAAAACACCTCTGTAAACTTACATTATTTACCTAGAAGCTTTTTTTTAGAAGCCCAAGGAGCTCTGGTAGCATAGTGGTTACGAATCAGGCTGCGAACCACAAGGTCAGCAGTTTGAAACTACCAGCTGCTCTGCGGGAGAAAGATGAGGCTTTCTGCTCCCGTAAAGATTAACAGCCTCGGAAACCCTGTGCAGGGTTGCTATGAGTCGGAACCAACTCCATGGCACATAACAACAGCAACAACTATGTATACTAGCTGCAGTGATCAATACTGCAATGATCAGAGCACTACTATCTCTGTTTGAATTGCCTTTGCACCATTTACTTAGGGGGAGGCCATGGGGGATGGTGCATGAAAAGTAGAGAAAGAGAGGGGGTAAAAAGAAAACATGAGAAAAAAACAATATTCAGTTTCTGGGTCTCCCACCATTGCTTGATTGGATCCCCACTCCTTCAAGCCTCTTAATCCACATTGTTTTAGAAAACCCTGCTGCTGCTGCTGCTGCTGCTGCTGCTGCTGCTGCTGCTGCTGCTGCTGCTGCTGCATGCGGTCTGTAGGTTCCAACTCATAGCAATCTGTTTATCTTCACAGGAACAGAAAGCTTCATCTTTCTTCCAAGAGTGGACTGGTAGATTCAAACTGCTGACCTTGAGGTTAGCAACCCAACTGTAACCCACTACCTACACCAGGGTTCTTTTAGAAAGAACACTAGCACCTCCAGGGGAGATCGGTGGCTTCAGACTATATGCACTGAACTTTGAACCACAAGGTTGGCTGTTAGAGCCCACCAGCAGCTCTGTAGGAGAGCTCCCGCAAAGAACCATAGCCTCGGAAACCCTATACAGGGTCGCTATAAGTCAGAACTGACTGGACAGCACTCAACAACAACTGTTGTTGTTGTTAAGTGCCGTCGAGTCGGTTCCGACCCATAGCAACAACAACTAGCACCTTCAATATCAAAGAGTTTTCATGTCCTAGGGAAAAATGTCTTGGGTGGGGGGAGGGCCGCGGCACTGTCTATTCCTGTTCGTATTCACTATTTTCTGTCATTTATGCTGCCGGGTACTGGAATGTACAAAACAACAACATGAAGAAACAGAAAGAAGAGCGAAAAAGAAGGAAAGAAATAGGAAACGGAGAGAAGAAAAAGTATGTCTGCCCTGACATTCATTTGTGGGAAGGTTTTGTTACCGTATTTCACCCTTCAGGCTGTGAGCTCCTGTCTTAATTCAGTTCTATTGGTTCATTTCCCATCATCATGAGGCAACTCTCCCAGACCCCCAAAGCTTGGGCCTGTATCCCAAAGGCGCTCATTAAATGTTGAATCCATCTTGAAAAGACAAACTTATTTTGATCCGAATTCCTGGCTCTGCTTCCCCAATTTTCCACCTCTCATTTAACTCCCTAGCCCACTCGAGGGCAAAACTTGGCAGCACCGAAACGTCCCAGCCAGCTCTCCAAGCCACAAGCTGACCACTGCGAAACGGCTGTAAGAGGTGGCTGGGAAACAGAGCAACAAGTGACTCCTCGCAGGCTGCCCCCTAGCAACTTCGGGCCACAAGTTTCCGGTCCCATAGCCCACCCTTAGTTTCAGCCCTCTCCCGCCTAGGTGATGGTGGGAAGGAGAGAAGAATGAGAGAGGATAAAGGGTTGTGTCTTTCACCTGTTGGGATACTAAAAGTTAAAATGGCACCAACCGGATAGGTCCATCTCGATTGCTATTTTCTCACTCAGAAGGAGAAATTTTAGAATCCAAACAGCACTGCGGCTTGGCTTGGACGCGCTTTAGCCAGACCGGTCAGTTTCGCCACCTGAAAACTAAAGGCCCGTTGTTTGCAGACAGCTCGACTGACCTCCTAGCGGCATCTCAGGTGGAGCCACTGGAGCTGGAGGCAGCCGGGCGCATCCCTGCAAGGTAGGCGGGAATACCCTGACCGCAGAGACAGTTCCCGCAAGTGCTGTATCAGGAACTGATCTTAGAGGCTGGAATGGGCGAGGGGTCTCTGTCTATCAGGCTAGTTTGGAGCCCAAGGGTTTATGTGCGCGGGGGCACACTCCAGCGCCGGACACTCGGGCACTTTACCAACACTTAACTGAGCGCCAACAGAACCCTGGGACAAAGCTCCAGGCTGAGCCTTACCGCCCCCCCACCCCCCAATAGCTTAGCCTTCTGCAGTCAGTTGTTCTAACCCCACCTAAGAGAAGAGGCTCCCAGAGGTATGGTAACTTGCCAAGGTCACAGCGCTAGAAAGTGGCGGGGCCAGGATGGACAGGACCAGGATTCGTAGTCCGATGACTTCAAGTCTCACGCTCCGCTAAGCAGGGACTCTGCGAATGGCGGGGCCCGACGGCCCTCATTTATAAGAAGAGGGTGTGTGCGTGGGTGTGCGTGTTTGAGTGTGGGGGCGTGTAAGGGAGAGATTGGGTAACAGCGACAAGTTGCCCAAATTAGCTAACTTCAAGACCGCAGTTGCCCTGAACTTGGCCGAAAAGCCCCTCTAGCCTGATCCAGTCTTGAAGGAAACCTGAGCTTTGTACAGCCCCCACCCCAACCCCCACCCCGAGCTGGAGCATCCAGCAAACTCGGTGCAAGCTAAGCTGAAGAAAGCGCGGGCGCGGGGTGAAAAGGTGCTATAGTCTCCCCGAGAGAAGGGGGCATTTGGCCAGGCTGGCCCCTCGTCCCCCGCAGAGCAGCCTTTAAACAGAAAACATGTCCCCCAGAGCCTCCGGCCCCGCCGCTCGCTCCCAGCCCGCTCCGCCTACCCGGCGGCCCAGCTTACCTCAGTGAAGCCGCTAGTCCTGGAGAAGGAAGCGCTCAGCCAGGTGAACGGCGAGCGAAGCGGTGGAGAACCCAACCCCTGGCACACACGCCTCCGCTGCTGCCGCGAAAGGGTCGCGCTCCTTGCCCGCGGCCGCACCGGTGTCCACCCGATCCCGGGGCGCCTGAGAAAGCCCTCACCGCCGCGCCGCGCCGCCGCCGCACCGCACAGAGTCGCGCCAACCAGTCCTGGCCAGCGCCAGTGCCCGCCCGCCTGCCCGCAGCTTCCTCGCCGACTCCGGGCAGTGGCGGTGGCGGTGGCTGCCACCGTGTTCTCTTCCCCGCGCGGGGGACCCGGCTCTCAAACCCTCATTGCCGCCGGGAGAGTCCTGACGCACACGCATACGGCAGCAGGCTGGTCTCGACTAGGAATCCCAGGAAGGACAGACCCTTCCCCCTCCCACCTTTTTTTCCTCCCCCCAATTTCCACGTCTTTTTAACTGGTTTAGAGCATTATTAGCACATGTCCTGGATCGTGGGCGAGTTGGTGGCAAAATCTGAACTGGATACTCACGGAGGGCCGAGCGGGTACTGTGTCTTCTTGACCCTCTTCCTCGTCGTTGGGAAGGGCCCCTAGCCAGAGGGCTGCGGGCGGGTGGCCGGGAGGAGCCAGCCTTCTTTCGGCAGCTCAGCGGTGCCCCTTCTGCAGCTGTGCCGCCAGGAACATTTTATAGTGGTGGCTGGAGTGTGTGGCCCTTTAAAGGCGCTCGAGCTGCTGCAGTCACCGCGGATCGTGTGAAAGCGAAGGGTCGGCTGGGGAACGCAGTCCTTGCTGCCCGGTCGGTCCGGTAGCCCCGGGGACCAGCCACGACTCCCGGGGTGGGGCTGGTAGGCCCAGGCTACGGGCATTCCTCGCTCCGAGCCCCGGTCGGCGCCTGCGCTTCTAAAGCTAGTGGGGCCAGGGATCTGGACCCCGGTTCTCCCCATCGCCCTGCATGGACTTGCCCAATAAATTCCACTTAGTAATTTCGCTCAGGCGAAGGAGAGCTGTTAGTGTCTGTTTTCTGACCTAAATCTAAAGGGGTCCAGGGGGCTTGACAGAGAGGAATGATCCAAAGGAGGCGGACGCCTATGAGACTGGACCCGCTAAGCAGCATTTAGGTTTTCTGAGGGGCTTTCTCGGAGCCAGTCGGCTTGCTTTGGGGTTGCACCATATTCCTTGTTGAAGGGCCGAAGCTGGGGTCCCTTTCCCCTCATAGTCGCCGGATTCGGGACAGAGCCACACCGAGGTCTTATCTGGCTGCGATGGCTTCCTCTCACAGGCCTGAGTTGGAGTTGGGTTCCAGAGTTTCTGTCTAGTGTTGCCCAGGGCGGAAAGAGACTGGGGGGATGCGGTACTGAGAAATGATACCCTCAGGACCTAGGGGCCAGAAGCAGCTCACAAAACTCACCCCTAAGCCAAGAACAGACTACAAAGCATGAAGAGCTTGGGCCGAGGTTCGAAGGGATCTATCTCCTGCTTTCCCACGTTGCCAGGTCATTTTTTTTTTTTTTAATGATTATAGAATCATTCCCATCTAGAAAAATCATTTTTGCATTTGGAGCACATCATTCTGGGGTTGGGATACTATATTATAAATTGGGGAATAAGGTCCAGGTTTTCTCCCTCAATTGTGTTCATTGTCACCAACAAGCTCCCATCTCATCTCTTACTGGAAGGCTACCAGGATTACCCCTCAATCAAACTCCCTTTTGTGTCTCCTTTCAGCAATAACTACTCAGTTGGCACTGTTTATAAAACATGCTATTTTTAAAGTCCTGATGTTAAAAAAAAAGGGGGGGGGACGGGAAACACCATGACGTCTTTGTCACTAAGTATGTGTTCTGTCATCTTAATTAACTTTGAAGACCTGAAGGTTTCTTCTCCTTTTTCTTCTTCTTTAGTTACTTTTAAGTGTCCTGTATTTGCTCTTCTAACAAAGTTCTGTTTGTTGAAGAACTGACCGGCTTACTGACATGCAGATGGGGAGCAAATGGAGGAAAGGATCCAGGCCCTTCTTTGGCACCTGGAGGAAACTGGGGCGAGTGCCCTGGACACCAACCAGGTAAATCTTTCTCTAGCCACTAAAGCTGCCAAGTGTGGAGGGGAACAAAAGGGACACTTGCTCTGGGCACCTGACTGAGACCGCAGGACAAGAAAGGGGAAGGTGTTTCTGCTGACGCATCACAGCTATCAACGTCCATTCATCTTTTGGAGTAATGTCACATTAGACATTACCTTTGGGCACTCGAATGGGGGCGCTCGTTACTCTCGCTGTACCCCTGCGCCCCCACCCCCCACCTAATGCAAACCTCTGGTAACCACCACACTCCATCTCTGCACTTTCTTCTAACTCTGAACCATGGGGTCGTCCCATTTCCCTTTGATTAAACGTGGGATCTGTCAGGCTCCTGTACAGCCTTATAGGGTTTGCATGCGAAATACACCCTGAAGACTTCTTAGTATTTGCCTGGAGTGAAAAAATGTTTCTGTGAAAATCACGTGGTGGATAAGCCGGCGCTAGGCTTTCCAATTGTGTGTTGCTAATTTGGACCCTGAACCTCTCCCCCTCCCCCTAGCTCCGGAGCGGTCTGAAAGTGGCGGTGGCTGTAGCGGCGGCTTCTCCGCTGCAGGCTCCGGATCCAGGGGGTGCGGATCCACCCTCCATCTATTGGATGACTCCCAAATCAATTGTTAGAAAGAGGCATATGTTCATCTCGGCTTCGGGAGTGTCTCCCTAGCAGTTGCTCAATAGCCTGTCTCCTCCCCCATCCGGACCATTGAAGGGCAGAAAAAGGAGCGCCCTCCACTACATTTCTCTGTGCCCACATGCATGAAAGGGCCTCCCTACTGGTGACTCCCTGTCATCTCCACAGCCCACCTCCTGGGGAATAGGAAAGAGAGAGGCTTCAAGCCCTCAGCTTTGGAGCACAAAAGACACCCCCTTCTTTTTGAGGGTGAATGGGAGAGAGGAGGTTAGTTACAGAGGCTGGGAGGGGGCAAAGGAAACATTTTCATTTCTCTGCAATTATCCCCTGGTTCACTGGCTCCAGCCAAGCTCAGAACTCTCTGAACTCTTTATCTCTAACTTGGCAATTAGGCTGCTAGCTCAGGAAGCAAGGAGAGAGAGTACAGGGGTGATCACCCAGGAAGAACCTCCTGTTCGCCAGCATTGGGCAAAGCATGTTCCCATCAATTCCCACAACTGTTCTGAAGGTGAAACGGAGTTTCTGAAATCTGCCCAAGTCCACACAGCAAAGGCACTGAGTGTTTTGAGTCTAGGTCTGCAAATCCTTACCCTTGTCCTGATACCATGGCTGCTTGTCATGTATTAAGTGCTCAATAAATGCTGACTGTTATTACACTGTACTTTCTGATTCTTTTCCTCTCTCCTCCTAGCCCTGCCTCAGTTCACACACGTTGAGTTCTATAATACCGATTAATTTAAAAAGCTAGACTGAGTGGGAATGAAGGTCTCAGGAAAGGAAGAGAGGAAGAGGAAAATACATATTTGTTCTCAAAATCTCACCCTAGGGCTGCCTGAGTAAATTTGGGACCAATAAAAGATGAGCACAAGTCTCTGCTTAAGAATGTTTGAAGCAGAATTTTTTAAAATAGTGAAAAATGAAAAGCAATCTATATGCCCATGGTATCTCTTGGCGCACTGATACTTAAAAAACAACAACAAAACAAAACAAAACAAACAAACAAAAAACCACATCCTGTTCTCAAAAAATTTTATTCTAGGAAAAATGTTCACAATAAAATATTAAATAAAAATTACTGGGTACAAAGTTGCATAAATATGATGCCAAGTTGCAAAGGACACAGGGTACAAAATTAAAGACTATGTTTCCAACCTGGTATGAATAAGCATATGAAACAAAGGCAGGAAAACAACAAAATAACAGTGCCCATAAGACAATAGGGTTAAAAGTGATTTAAAAAATATTTTCCTCATTTTATACAATATTATTATATTATTTTTATAATTAAATGTGAACTTTTAACTCATAAACCACAGAAATAGTATGTTCCCACTTCTGTTAAACTTATATGTACATAGAAAAATATTAGAAGTAAATATACCAAAATGTTAATAATGATTATAATTGAGTAGTGGCATTGTTGTTGTTAAGTGTTGTCAAGTCGCTTCTGACCCATAGTGAACCTGTATAGGGTTTCTGAGGAGCAGCTGGTGGGTTTGAACCACCGACCTTGTGGTTCAAACTGACCTTGCAATCCAGCGCATTATCCTGCAGTGCCACACCAGGACTCCTATGATTCTATATTGTTTTTATAATTAAAACGAATTCATAATTTGAACAGTACACAATCAGTATGACCCTACTTGTGTTAAAAATATTTGTGTAAATAGCAAAACAAATTGGGAGGAAATATACTAAAATATTAAAGGTTTTTCTGTTTGGTGATAAAGGATTATGAGTAGTTTTTCCTTTTCTCAATTTTCCTCTAATATGGCTTTGTGGCTTTATTACTCTTAAAGATGGAGTCCTGGTGTGGCGCTGTGGGTTATTGCGCCAGACTGCAAAGCCGTTTGAACTGCAAGGTTGGCAGTTCAAGCTCACCAGCTGCTCCTTGGAAACAGGGTCGCTATGAGTCGGAACTGACTGACTCGATGGCACTTAACAACAACAACAACTCTTAAAGATAAAGCAACACCTAAAATGTATGCATAGTATGAGCCAGCTTTTGTTAGAAATATATATGTGGATAGAAAAAATAATAAGAGTACTCAAAAATGTGATTATCTCTGCATGGTGGGATTATGGCGATTTCTGTTTTTCCTTTGTGCATTTTTTTTTTCATATACACAGTAAAACATATACCAATTCAACAACTTCTACATGAACAATTCAGTGACATTGATTCTTCCCGTTTTCAACCACTCTAACCATTTCTGAAACCATTCTAACCCTCCTTGTTACTTCCTCATTAACATGAACTCACTGCCCCCTAAAGTTCCCATCTAATCTTTTGGGTTGCTGTTGTCAGTCTGATCCTATATTGTTGCTGTTGTTAAGTGCCATCAAGTCAGTTCTGACTCATATCGACCTTGTATAGGGTTTCTGAGGGACAGCTGGTGAGTTTGAACTCTCAAACTTTCAGTTTAAATCATACTTGACTCAAATTCTATATTGTTGTTGTTAAGTGCCGTCGAGTCGGTTCCAACTCATAGCGAACCTGTATAGGGTTTCCGAGGCTGTAGATCTTTACAGGAGCAGAAACTCTCATCTTTCTCCCGCGGAACAGCTGGTAGTTTTGAACTGCTGATCTTGAGGTTAGCAGCCCGATTCGTAACCACTACGCTATTCTTTACTAGTTAAGCTAAGAACTTGTTTGGTTTTAAGAAGATTTAGGGATATTTTTGGTTTAAACTTTAAGGATTATTTCAGGGCAGTAGTTTCCAGGGTCTTCAATTCTGCATGGTTCCAGAAAGTCAGGATTCTTCTATAGAATCTTTGATCAAAATGTTCAGCAATGGTATATACCCCCCAAACTGAACACCATAAACTCAAACAAAGACTTGTACACCAATGTATATCTTAGTGTTACTCACAAGCCAAAATGTAGAAATAGCCTAAATGTCCATTAATAGAGAAATGGATAAACAAACTGTGGTACATACATATAATGGAATACTATTCAGCCAGTAGGAGAAATGGAGCTTTGATATATGTAAATATATGGAGTCCTGGTGTGGCGCTGTGGGTTAATGCATCAGACTGTTGTTGTTAAGTGCCGTAGAGTCGGTTCCGACCCAGGGTTTCTGAGGCTATAAATCTTTATGGGAGCAGAAAGCCTCATCTTTCTCCTGCAGAGCAGCTGGTAGTTTCGAACTGCTGACCTTGTGGTTCGCAGCCCATTTCGTAACCACTACGCTACCAGAGCTCCTTGTAAAGTCGTTTAAACTGCAAGTCGTTTTAACAGCTGCTCCTTGGAAACGCTATACAGGGTCACTATGGAGCGGAATTGACTCAACGGCACTTAACAACAACATAATACATATATGGAGTCCTGGTGAGGCGCTGTGATTAATGCTCCGGACTGCAAGGTCAGTTTGGACCACAGGCTCAGCAGTTTAAGCTCACCAGCTGCTATGAGTCAGAACCAACTTGAAGGCACTTAACAACAGCAACATAATACATGTGGATGGTCACCATCCAGTTATTTTACTTTCCTGGGAAAGAAGTTAATGATTTATAGAGGAAATTAGCTACACATTCCAATTCCTCTTCCTATTCCTGACTCTCCTTCCTCTGTTGCTCCAGATGAATAGAGAGCAATTGTTGTGCCTTGGTTGGTTGATTGCAATTTTTTAAGACCCCAGGCACTATTCAATGAACTTGGGGTAGAACAGAAGTACTAAACTCGTTGTTAGGCCAATTAACTAGATGTCTCTAGGCCAATTCACTAGGAAGTTTCATGAAACCAAGGAACTAAATTCTATGAGGTGTTTGATTGTACCCAAACAGCTTCAGCTGTTTTGTTGTTGCTGTAAATATATTATACAACTTTTGCCTATTCAACTTTTTTACAGGTGTACAATTTATTGGCAACACTTAAAATAAACAGGACCACTTGTGGTGCTGTAGGATAAGCACTGGTCTGCGAACCACAAGGTCAGCAGTTCAAATCCATCAGCCACTCCCCAGAAGAAAGTCGAGGCTTTCTGCTCCCTTAAAGATTTACAGCCTCAGAAACCCTACACAGGTTGGGTAAAATAAACAGTTATGTAACCCTACACTTGTTGTTGTTGTTATGTGCCGTGGAGTCGGTTCCGACTCATAGCGACCCTGTACAGGGTTTCCGAGGCTGTAAATCTTTACAGGAGCAGAAAGCCTCCTCTTTCTCCCGCGGAACAGCTGGTAGTTTCAAACTGCTGACCTTGAGGTTAACAGTCCGATTCGTAACCACTACGCTACCAGAGCTCCTTCACTTGTTTGGAGCCATCAAATCATAGTGACCCTATGTACAACAGACCCTATGTACAGCATTGCCTGGTCTTGCACAACCCTCACAATTCTTATGATTGAGCCCATTGTTGCAGCCACTATGTCAATCCATCTCATTGAAGGGCTTTATCTTTTCTCTGGCCCTCTAATTTAACAAGCATGATGTCCTCCTGATGACATGTCCAAACTACTTGAGACAAAGTCTCACCATCCTCTCTTCTAAGAAACATTTTGGCTGTGCTCCTTGCAAGACAGATTGTTTGTTCTTCTGGAATTCCATAGTATATTTAATATTCTTCGCCAACACCAGTACAACAAACTGATATTTGAGTGGTGGAACTCTACCCCAAATCAATTCAATTTTTCATCAACATAAACTGAAACTCACCACTCCATAAGCAATCATCCCCCTTCATCTCCTCCCTCTTGCCCCTGGTTGTTGTTGTTAGGTACCTTCTAGTCAGTTCTGACCCATAGAAACCCTATGCACAACAGAACGAAACATTGTCTGGTCCTGTGCCATCACAATGGTTGTCATGCTTGAGCCCATTGCTGCTATCACCCTGTCAATCCATCTCCATGGGGGTCTTCCTCTTTTTCACTGATACCTTCACTTCGCTAAGCATGATGTTCTTTTCTAGGGACTGGTCCATCCTAATAACATGTCCAAAGTATAAGAGATCAGTCTTACCATCCTGGCTTCTAAGTAGCCCCTGACAACCACTAGTATGCTTTGGTCTCTAAACATACGCCTTTTCTTGTCTTTTTATATAAGTGAGGTCATATACACTGTTTGTCCTTTTGTGATTGACTTATTTCACTCAACATAATGTTTTTAAGCTCCATCCATACATATTGTGATGTGTATCAATATCTCATTTCTCCTACTGACTGAGTAGTAGTCCATTGAATGTATATACCACATTTTGCTTATCCGTTCCTCTGTTGATGGGCCTTTAGGTTGTTTCTACCTTTTGACTATTATGAATAGTGCTGCAATGAACATTGGTGTACAAGTCTCTGCTCTCCAGTCTTTTGGGTATATATCTAGGAATGAAATTCCTGGTTCATATGATAGTTCTGTTTTTAGTTTTTTAAGGAACCACCATACAGTTTTCCACAATGACTGTTTTGCACTCCCACAAGCAATGAATATGGATTCCAACTTCCCCACATCTTCACCAACATTTGTTATTTTCTGTTTTGTTTTGTTTTTAAATTTTAATTTTATCTTAGCTGACCTAACCAAAACCTAAACTCACTGACATCCAGTTGATACAATGGGCTTCCTAGGCTGCAAATCTCTCCAGGAGCAAAAAGCCTCCTCTTTCTCCCATGGGGCAGCTGATGGGTTTGAACTGTTACCTTGTGGTTAGCAGTCCAGTGCTTATCCTACAGCATCACCAGGCCTCAATGATGTCTCACTGTGCTTTTGTTTTGCATCTCTCTGATGGCTAATAACATTGAGCATCTTCATGTGTTTGGTGACTAGTTGAATGTCCTCTTTGTGAAATGTCTATTAAAGTCCTTTGCCCATTTTATGATTGGGTTATTTGTCTTTCTGTTCTTAAGTTGTTGAGGTTTTATATATACACAGGGTGAGTCAAAAATTATCTGCATTCCAGTTATATTAAAATGCCCATCCACATCCACAGTTGATGACAACATTGAGTGTGCACATGAAATGATTCTGTCAAATAGACAAGTGACAGTGGATTATATGGCAAATCATTTACAAGTCAGCCGTGGCTCTGCCTATGAAATAATTCACGACAGACTTGGGTTTTGAAAAGTTTGTGTGAGCCGGGTACCAAAACAACTCATAGAACAGCATAAAAAGAAACGTTTAGACACCTGGAAACAAAATTTGGACTGATATTCGAAGGATGGTTAAAGTTTCTTTAAAAAATCATACTGGTGACAAGTTATGGATTCATCACTATAAGCATGAGAGCAAATGGCACAGTATGGAATGGAAACATCCTCAATCGCCAACCAAGAAAAAGTTCAAAAGTCAACTATCAGCTGGAAAATCAATGTTTACAGTTTTCTGGGATTCTCAAGGGCCAATATTGGAACACTATCAGGAAAAAGGTTCAACAATCAACAGTGCTCATTACAGTGAGATGCTCATCGAAAAGTTGAAGCCTAAACTTTGGATTAAATGCAGAGGACTGCTATCCAAGGGTCTTGCGATCTTGCATGACAATACATCCTCACACCTCTGCCCACACTGTTGACACTCGGCAAAAAATTTTGAGGTGGTAAAGCATCCTCCTTATGGTCCTGATCTTGCGCCAACGAACTTTCACCTGTTTGATCCCCTGAAAGCTGCCCTTCAAGGATGAAGATTCACCTCTGATGAAGAAGTGAAGACAGCAGTGCATTCGTGGCTCACAGCTCAGCCTAAAGC
>NW_006408757.1:288261-305952 GCF_000296735.1 Chrysochloris asiatica
GTTTTGATACCTTTTATAATCATTTTTAGGAATTCCTTCTCAGGCATTTCCAAAGCCTGCCCATCTTCCAGTATGGAGTGAAGGTCTACTTCCAGCTCATTTGCATCAGTCTCTTTATCTCTTTTCTGGACATGTGCAGATATGGTCATCTGCTTCTGTTTTTTGGGCATATTCAGGGGTTATCTGTGGCCTTAATACTTAGATGAGTATGTATTTTGGAATTTTTTATGCTCTCTGATTGCCTCCAGGTAGATGTTATCAGGAAATGGGCTTCCCATTTCAATCTTCTTCTTGAGAAGTTTCAAGATACCACTGTTGGTCTTTTTACAAAACTTAGGATTTAATTTTTGGCCTGTTTCCTTTTTTGTCTGCTTGTCCCACTCCACAATCCATGTTCAGGCTCTTTTTCTATTATAAACAGTTCAGGACCGGCTGTGGCCTTTCAGTTTTAATTGGAAACTATCTCTTTAAATTTTGAGGAGCTCTATGTGTATGTGTAGTAGAACCCTCCGAGGGTGGGGCTGGGGTGTCCGCTAGCACAGGCACCCCTATAGTTACCAGAATGGAGGTGCTCAGACAGCAAGGGACCAATGAACAAATACCAAAAGAAAAGAATGTCCACACTTTTATCGCCACGGTTCTGCCAGGCATCTATGGCTGCTCCAATCCCTCCTCTGCTTGGTCTTACCCAAGATGGCGGCTCCTGGAGTAGCTGAGCGTTCCGAACTAGAAAGCAATGGATTTCTTGCTTCTGCCACAAATTCCCCCAGGTATACGCCTTCCAACCTTATAAATATTCCTTTATATGTGGTTCAGAGTTCTGGGACCATCCCCTGAGCCTGCTTGGTCTAGTATTCTGTGTTGTTGCTGGTGGAGCTCTTCACTATACATCCACCCGATCCACCATCTTGTTTGTTCTCCCTAAAACTTTTTAAAATAAGGGAATATGAAGGCTTGTTTATTGAATGATGCAGAATGCATCAAGAGAAGATGGAAGGAATACACAGAGTCATTGTACCAAAAGGACATAGTTAATGCTCAACTATTTCAAGAGGTACCATATGATCAAGATCCAATGATACTCAGGGAGGAAGTCCAAAGTGCATTGAAGGAATTGGCAAAGAACAAGGCACCAGGAATTGATGGAATAAAAATAGAAATTTTTCAAGAAAGTGAGGTGGCACAGGAGGCACTCACTCATCTCTGCCAAGAAATTTGGACAACTATCTGGCTGACTCATTGGAAGAGATCCATATTTGTGCCCATTCCAAAGAGAGGTGACCCAAAGGAATGCGGAAATCATCGGACAATCTTTGATATCTCAAGTGAATAAAGTTTTGCTAAAGGTAATATAGAAATGGCTATAATCATACATTGACAAAGAACTTCCAGAGGTTCAAGCTGGATTCAGAAGAGGCTGTGGAACGAGAGATTTCTGATGGATCTTAGCTGAAAGCAGAGAATATCAGAAAGATGTTTATGACAAGCTATGGACAACATTGTGAAATATTGAGTATTCCAGAACACTTAATTGTACTCATGAGGAATCTGTACCTGGACCAAGAAGCAGTTGTTCGAACAGAGCATGGGAACACTGAATGTTTTAAAATTAAGAAAGGTGTGTGACAAGGTTGTATTCTTTCACCATACTTATTCAACCTGCATGCTGAGCAAATAATCTGAGAAGCTGGGTTCTATGAAGAAAAATGTGGCATCAGTATTGGAGGAAGACTCGTTAACAACCTGCGATATGCAGATGATACAACCATGCTTGCTGAAAGTGAAGAGGACTTGAAACATTTACTGATGAAGATCAAAGAGCACAGCCTTCAGTATGGATTACATCTCAATGTAAAGAAAACAAAAATCCTCACCACTGGACCAATAAACAACATTCTTATCAACGGAGAAAAGATTGAAGTGGTCAAGGACTTCATTCTTCTTGGATCAACTATCAACACTCACGGAAGCAGCAGTCAAGAGATCAGATGACGTATTGCATTAGGCAAATTTGCTGCACAGGAACTTTTTAAAGTGTTGAAGAGCAAAGATGTCAGCTTGAAGACTATGGTGCGCCTGACCCAAGCCATGGTATTTTCAATAGCCTCATATGCATGCAAAAACTGGACAGTGAATAAGGAAGATCATAGAAGAATTGATGTCTTTGAATTATGGTGTTGGAGGAGAATACTGAAAGTGACATGGACTGCCAAAAGAACCAATAGATCTGTTTTGGAAGAAGTGCAGCCAGAGTACTCCTTTGAGGCCAAGATGGCCAAACTTCATCTCTTATATTTGGACATATTTTCAGGAGGGAACAGTCGCTGGAGAAGGATGTCATGCTTGGTAAGATGGAGGGTCAGAGAAAAAAAGGAAGACCCCCAACGAGATGGATTGGCCAGGTGGCAGCACTGATGGACTCAAGTGTTGCAGCGGTTGTGAAGTTGGCCCAGGATCGGACATTGTTTTGTTCTGCTGTGCATTGGATCGCTATGAGTCGGTTCCAACTCAATGGCACCTAACAACAACAACAATGAAGGCTTGTTGACAATTGTATTGAAAAGCAAAGAGATTTTGTTTTTAAAAGTGTATTGAAAAGCACTGAGGCTATATATAAAAAAGATACATTTGTCTTTTCTAAAAGTTGATTAAAATAAATTCTACAGCCACAGTGTAGATAATTTTTGACTCACCTTTGTGTTTTGGTCATTAGATTCTTATCGGGTACATGGTTTCCAAAGACATGCTCCCAGTCATTAAATTGTCTTTTCACCTTTTTTTGCAGTCTTTTGTTGAACAAAAGTTTTAAATTTTAATGCAGTCCATTTATTTTGTCTTTTGTTGCTTGTGCTTCTGTTATTATATTAGGTAATCCATTATTAAAAATGAATCTTGTCAGCATTGCCCTGCATTTTCTTCTAAAAATGTTATGGTTTTTAGTTGGCATATTTAGGTCTTTAATCTATTTTGAATTTGTTTGACTAATGGATCCTGCTTCATTTTTTCTGCATGTAGAAATCCAATTTCCCCAGTGTCATTTATTGAAGAGATTGTTCTTTCCCCATAGAATGGACTTAACATCCTTGTCAGGAATCACTTGACCCTAGATGTATGAGATTATTTCTGGACTCTCAATCTATTTCATTGGTATATGCATCTATTGCTGTACCAGTTCCAGGCTGTTTTGATTATTGTAGCTGTATAATATGCTTTAAAATAAGGAAATGTGAGTCCTCCTACTTTGTTCTTTGCTTTCAACACTGCTTTAGCTATTTAAAGCCTCTTTTCATTTCATATAAAGTTGAGGATTGGTTTTTCCATTTCTGTCAAGAATTAACTTAGGATGTATATCAGGATTGTATGCAATCTATAGATTGCTTTGGGTAGTATTGGCATTTTAACAATATTAAGTCTTCTAATCCATGAATGTGGAACATCTTTCTATTTGCTTAAGTATCCTTTCATCTCTTCCAGCAGTATCTTTTAATTTTTATTGTTTAAATCCTCTATCTCCATAGTGAAATTTATTCCTAGTTATTTTATTCTCTTAGATTATATTTTAAGTAGAATTATATATCCAATTTCCCTTTCTGATTCCTCATTGCTGGTGTATTATGAAAATACAACAGATTTTTGTTTGACCTTGAACCCTGCTGCTGCTAAATTCCTATACTATCTCTACAAGCTTTCTGTTGACTCTGAGATTTTCTCTATATAGGACCATGTCATCCACAATTAGAGACAATTCTAGTTCTTTTCCAATCTGGATGCTTTTTATTTCTTTTCCTTTTCTTATTGCTCTGGCTAGGACTTCTAATATAATATTGAATAGAAATGGTAAGAGCAGGCACTCTAGTCTTGTTCTTGATTTCAGGGGGAAAGTTCTCAATATTTTCCTAGTAAATATGTTACATGTTGGCTTTTCATATACATATGCCCTGAATCATAGTGAGGACTTTCCATCCTATTCTAACCTTCTTTTGGTTTTTTGCCAAGATGTTGTTGTTGTTGTTAAGTGCCGTCGAGTCGGTTCTGACCCATAGCAACACTGTACAGGGTTTCCGAGGGTGTAAATCTTTAAGGGAGTAGAAAGTCTCTTTATCAAATGTTTTTTCTTCATACATAGTGATGATTATGTGATTCTATACCTTTGGTGTATTATGTTGATTGGAGTCCTGGTGTGGCACGGTGAGTTAATGTGCTCAACTGCAAAGTCAGTTTGAACCACAAGGTCAGTGGTACAAGCTCACTAGTTACTCCTCGGAAACCCTATACAGGGTTGCTATGGGTCCTAATAGACTCGACTGCTCTTAACAACAATTATGTTGATTAATTTTCAAATGTTGAACCATCTCTGCATCCCTGGAATAAATTCCATTTAGTCATGGTGTATGACTGTTTTAATATGATGTTGGATTCTGTTTTCTAGTATTTTGCTGAGGAATTTTACATCTAGATTCATGAGTGATATTGGTTTAAAGTTTTATTTTCTTGTGTTTGTCTGGTTTTTGTATTCAGGGTTATGTTTACTTTATAGAATGAATTGGGAAATATTTCTTCCTTCTCTATCTTTTGAAAGGGTTAAAACAGTACTGATGTCAAGTCTCTAAATTTTTTTATAGAATTTCCAATCTATTCAGGACTTTTGTTTGTTTGTTTGGGAGATTTTGTATCCCTAATACTATCTCGTCTCTTGTTATATAAATCTGTTGTAACTTTCTATTTCCTCTAGACCAGTTTGGGTAGGTTGTGTGCATCTAAGAATTTGTCCACTTCATCTAGGTTGTTCAGTTTGCTGCTGTACAATTGCTCATAGTATTCTGTCATAATTATCTTCATTTATGTCAGGTCAGTTGTAATGTCCCTTCTTTCATGTCTTATTTTTGGCTATTTACATATTTTCTTTTTTTTTTTCCTTTGTCAGTCTAGTTAAAAAGTTGTCAATTTTATTGATCTTCTCAAAGATCCAACTCCTGTTTTAGTCATTCTATTGTTTTCTGTTTTTGATTTTATTTATTTCTATTCTGATCTTTATCATTTCATTTATTCTTTTTTCATTTATTCTTATTCTATTTCATTTCATTTATTCTATTCATTTCTAAGTTTAGTTTGCTCTTTTCTTTCTAGTTCCTGGAATTGCTGAGTTGGGATGTTGATTTGAGATCTTTCTTCTTGTTTTGGATTGAATTGTGTTCTCCCCAAATATGTGCCATCTTGGTTAGCCCAGGATTCCCAATATTATGTAATTATCCTCAGTTTTGTGATGTGTAATTATCCAATGTGTTGTAAATCTTCACTACTATGATGCAAATGAGGCAGGATTAGAGATAGTTTTGTTAATAAGACAGAATGAAATCTAAAGAATTAGGTTGCATATTGAGTCTGTCTCTTTTGAGCTATAAAAGGGATTATACAAGTGAGCAGCAGACATCAGAAGAACCTCCTACCATGATGAAAGAAAAGCCAGAAGTGGATTGTGCCTTTTGGACCCAGGGTCCCTGCACTGAAAAACTCCCAGCCACAAGGGAAGACCAAGACTTATGGAGATTCCCAAGCAATGACAAGCCCACAGATGTCAGGAGACAAGTACTCCCTCAGAGGGAGTTAGTCTTACCCAAGAATTGACACCCTGAATTTGGGTTTCTAGCCTCCTAAACTGTAAGAGTATTGATTACTGTTTGTTAAAGCCAAACACTTGTGGTATTCCTGTTATAACAGCACTAGATAACTAAGACACTTTTTTTCATGTAGGCATTTATTGCTATTAAGTTTTCCTCTGAGTACTGCTTTCACTGTATCCCATTAGTTTTGCTATATTATGCTTTCATTTTAATTTGATTCTAAGAAATTTGGGATTTCTCTTTGATTTATTCCTTGACCCATAGGTAGTTTAATAGTGCATTGTTTAATTTCCATGTTTTTGTGTTTTCCAGTATTTTTTTTTCTTGCTACTAATTTCTAGCTTCACGCCATTGTAGTCAGAGAAAATACTTTGTATGATTTCTATCTTTTAAAATTTATCACAACTTGCTTTGTTATTTAACATGATGATTTCTATATTTTTATAATTATAAAAAATGATTTTAAAAGGAATTTGATACTGAAATATTTATGGGAGAAAAGGCATGTCTGGGATTTGCTTTAATATGTTCCACTGGTTTATTGTTGTTGTTGTTAAGTGCCATTGAATTGGTTCCGACTCATAGTAACTATATATAGGGTTTCCCTGGAGTGGCTGGTGGGCTTGAACCTTGCAGCTCAAACTGACCTTGCAGTCCAGCGCATTAAGCCATAGCGCCACAGTGGATTTCATTCCATTGGTGGGGGTGGGTGGGTGGGGATACAGATGATGTAAGATGATAATTGCTGGCAATCATCACTTGTGACTTAATTATATTGTTTTCTTTATTTGTGTATGTTTCGTGACAATTATATTGTTTTCTTTATTTGTGTATGTTTGGAAAACTCCATAATAAATACATTTTAAGTGCATTTGCTTTTTTAATTCTATGTCAACCCTGTGGGCCTGAATATCACCATTTAATAGAAAATTGAGATTCAAAGAGGTGAAGCAACTTGTCAACTTCACACAACTGGAAAGGATAAGGGATTGACTTGGTCTCTTTATTTCCCACTCAGGACTCTTTTATCAATGCTGCCTCTTACTCCAGAGATGATGTGTGCTGCCTACCTCACAGATTGGCGAGCCATTCCTAATGGACTATTTAGTGAAGCTGCAGCTGTTTGGGAGCCCCTTCATGGGTGGAGTTCCAGAAGATATTGAGTCCTAGTCTCCCACTACCCGTTCTTGGATCGTGACCCCTCCAGAGACTGTGATCTGGATGACAGCTCTGTTTTCCTTTCCTGTATCCTTCTCCTTTACTATTTCAAGGAAGGAAGTCTATTGGGAAAGTCCTGGTGGTGCTTCTCCCCTTTCCTTGTCTGGAGTTCCTGCTGACAAGCTCCCTTGGGACTCTGCAAGTCTACAGACAAGCTAAATATGTCTGTGCCTCCATTTCCCCATCTGGAAGATGCTAGTGAGAATAGCAGACAGGTCGGTCTCTGCCAGGGAATGATGAGCTAACGTCTGTAGGGCTTTCCAGCCCCTCAGAGCTAGGTGCTGGAGCCTCCCAGTGCTGAACTGGCCACTGCCAGCTGGTTGGAGTAAGCGTCTGGGCCTGGCCAACAGAGGATTTGGACAGACACTTATTTCTGCTCATGTTTTTTAAAAAAGAAGGAGCAGCAGAAGAAATCAAAGATGATGACAATGAAGAAGTTCATCACGTTACTTTTGGAAAGGACCTTGAGAACTAGAAATAGAAACCTGAGAAGAGAGCAAAGAGGTAACAAAGCATCCAGTCAGCTCCACAGATTTGAACCTTGGTCTCCTGTTTACACAAGTGTGTGGGGGAAGTTTGGAGAGACCTGAGAAGTTGGGTCCTATTGAAATAATTCCCTACTTGGTTTTCTGCTATTTTTATATAATAGGGAAAACAACAACAACAATAAAATACACAAATATATAAAAGCTCTGACCACCTGACCTCTTATATCCTCTGGAGATCTTCAGGTCTCTGCTGCCTCTGCTAGGGCCTTTCCATATGTCATCAGTGTATTCCCCTTCTCTGTTCTCCCTTATAGAAATCAACTTCACAAGCATCCTAGAATGTCCACATTATCACCCTCATTAGAGAAAAGGGCCTTGAGGCACAGAGAGGTGAAATGCCAAGTCCTAGATTACAAAGCTAGTAAATACAATAGCTGGGATCCTCCCCTAGGTCTGACACCTTCCTTCTAAGGTCAAACCCTCCCTATTAAACTACCTGCTCCTCTGTTATCCACAACTATTCTTTTCTGTCTTTTAAATGAATGCTCCACCACACCTATTATAGTAAATGGTCTCTGTGTGTGACCAGACAAATGTGTGGCCAAAGACGAGGGAGATGTAATCCAGTTTGAGGCTGTGGCAGGAATCGTCAGGGATGGGGTGTTTTGGGGGAAGGGAAGAGTTGTAACCTGGGGGATGGCAAAGACAACTCTGAAAAATATTACCCAGGGAAAAGTGCAGAGTTCAGAAGCAGGGAAGGAGAGAGGTGCTGGTGTTGGTGACAAAGAGAAGCAGCCAAGCAGGCCTGACCCTAGGCAACTTGGGGTGTCAGCAGTAAAACTGAAGGCCTCAGGAAGGTGTGAGGCTTTGTGGGGGAAGAGAAACTCTGCTTTAAGCATGTTTAGTTTAAGCTGTTGGCAGAACATCCAAGTGGAAATAGCTTGCACACAGCCAAGAATATAGGACTGGAAAGAAAGTGTGAATTTGTGTCAAAAAGAGCAATCAGCAGGATGACTTTCGGCCAAACTGTGGGAAACTTTCCTTTGCCTTTCTCCACTGGCACCAAGAGGGACTTTCTCTTCAGGGCCTAGAGATGCCGCCTTTTTGATGCTACCTTCCTTTTTTCTCCCTTCTCTGTCCCCACCATCCCAGCACAATTAGGGACACATGCTTCAAATCCCTAAGGGCACTGTGAGGGGATTTGCTCATAAATTTCCTTTTGCCAGGGAATGACAGAGTCTTCATCTCACGTTGAAAAATGCACTTTGGCTGGCCTCAAGCATTCCAGGTCTTTCCTGCTTTCACCTCACCTTCTAGAATATACCAGCTTCTGGGGTCTCATTTACTTTCCCTTTTGTGCCACCTGTCACTTGAAGACAGTTCATTTTATCAGGCTGAAACTGGATCCTGAAGTGATGTGGCAGACTTTTGACTCCCTCCTCCCATCTCATCTCCATGTTAGGAGCACTTGGCTGCACTCAAAATTTCCCAAACCCTTTACATCTGAGACCTTACATTTATACTCATCAGGCAACCATGGACCCACTTTTCCTTCTACCAGAGTCCCTGCTGGTATAGAACCATCCACAGTTTGAATTATTGGCTCCTATTGAATCCCAGTGTGGTGCTGTGGGTTAATGCGCTGGACTGCAAAGTCAGTTTGAGCCACAAGGTTGACAGTTCAAGCTCACCAGCCTCTCCTTGGAAACCCTATACAGGGTTGCTATGGGTCGGAACCTGCTTGATGGCACTTAACAACAATTGAGCCCTGCTGTGGCACCATAGGATAAGCACTGGACCGCAAGATCAGTTTGAACTGCAGTGTCAGCAGTTCAAACTCACCAGCTGCTCCTCAGAAACTGCATACAGGGTTGCTATGAGTCGGAATCGACTAGATGGTACGAAGCAACAATAACACTTAGGCTGTAGCATAAGCACAGCAAGTTTAATAAGCTCAGCAAGTAGCATAAACACAGCAAGTAGCATAAGCACCAGCCACTCCATGGGAGAAAGTTGAGGCTGTCTGCTCCTATAAAGATTTACAGCTTTGGAAACCCCTGTAAAGAATAGCTATGAGTTAGAATTGACTCGACAACAGTGGTTTGGTTTGGTTTTTGGTATTGCCTTTCTTGCCCTCTACTCTGGGTCTACGGTTGGCTCAGACAAACATGGCTGTGTAAATATAGTTAGAAAGGACAATAGGCCTGGCTACCCCAAGGTCCCATTCCTCCGTGTTGTTGTTGTTATGTGCCGTGGAGTCGGTTCCAACTCATAGCGACCCTGTACAGGATTTCCGAGGTTGTAAATCTTTACGGGAACAGAAAGCCTCATCTTTCTCCCACGGAACAGCTGGTAGTTTCGAACTGCTGAACCCGAGGTTCGCAGCCCTATTCATAACCACTACACTACCAAAGTGCCTCAGCTAGCACACACAGAGATCTTGTGCTAATTAGCAATTGTGGGAGGGAGGGAGACTAATTAGAAACAGGTGCCACTTCTTTCGGGACTTGTACAACCTCCGAAACAGGGCACATGGCTTGGTAAGAGGAACACAAACTGAATTCCAGGTACCCCATGTGAAGGGTACAACCTGTTCAGTCATAACTGGAAGTCCTACCAAGAGATTCATTTAAATCACATGGTTCTTTCAGCGACCCAGCCTCTTTAAGAACAACACCTCAGGAGAGTTATTCCACCTCTGAGTAATAATTATATCAATGACAGTATTTTCTGAACACATATTAGGTGGAAGATCTTCACTGCTCTTAGTGCTGTATAGCTATTCTCCCATTTAGTCCCCATGACAATTTGGGGTGTCAGGCAAGTACTATTGTAACCTCATCTCTATTTTACTGATAGGGAAACTGAGACACACAGAAATGTTAGGCAGCTTGTCCAAGGTTATAAAACTTGTATGTTTTCGGATAAGGATTTGAATCAGGTAGACTTTCCCCAGAGCCTCTGCTGGTGACCATTGGGCATCACTGTCTCCAAAGTAATGTCCACTGAGGACCTGTTCCTTATATTTTCTATAGGTCTTTCCCATCCATGAGTGAGATTACTTTTCATGCCCCTTCCTTGCTTTATGTGTGGTTGTCACTATTATTATCAATCCCATTTTACAGACGAAAAAAGGAGACTCGTAGAGGTGAGGTGACCTTACCGAGGGTACACAACTAGCAAGTGGAGATGCTGAGATTTAAATTAAGTTCTACTGCTTATATCTGTCCTTCCCCCCTTTAACTGTCCCTACCCCTCCAAGTTTCTTGTCTTTCCTCAAAACTCAATGTTAGATTACATGGAAGGGCAAGGAACCCCAAATAGTTAAAACAATCTTAAAGAAGATTAATGAAGTAGGAGGACATACAGTTACTGATTTCAAAGCTTTCTATAAAGCTACAGGAATCAAAACAGCCTGCTACTGATATAATAATAGGCACATTGTTGTGGTTTGTTGTTAAGTACTCTCAAGTTGGTTCTGACTCATAGTGATCCTGTATAGGGTTTTCAAGGAGTGGCTGGTGAGTTTGAACTGCTTATTCTACAGCTCAATACCAGGACATAGGGCACATGGGGCACATAGACCAATGGACTATATTTGATATATCAGAAGTAAATCCACACATTTATAGCAAACAGATTTTTGACAAGGGTGCTAAACCTTATAGAGAAGGAAAAGTCTTTTCAATAAAATGTACAGGAAAACTTGGATTTCCACATGCAGAAGAATGTATCAGGATCCATGCCTCACATCATACACAAGAACCAATTCAAAATAGATTAAGAACCTAAACATGAAAACTAAACCCATAAAATTTTTGGAAGAAAATGTAGGGGTAAAGTTATGGGACCTAGTTAAAAGTGATGGACTACCAGATGTGGCAACCACAAAATGAGCAGCAAAAGGCAAACTAGATAAATGGGACCTCATAACAATGAAATACTTTTGTGCTTCAAAGGACTTAATCAAAAAAGTGAAAGACAATGTACAGATTAGGGGGAAAATTTGGGAATTAATATTAGATAACAATCTAATATTCAAAATATGTCAAATACTTTTGCAACTGAACAACCAAAAGACAAGCAACCCAATAATAATAATAAAAAAGAAAAAAAAAACCCACAAAAAAACCAAAGAGGGTATTCAAATGACCAACCAGTATTTGAAAAGATTCTTTTGGTCATTCATTAGTCACTAGGGAGAGATGCCACTCAAAATCACAATGAGATACCATCTCACTTACATTAGAATGGCAATGATCAAAAAAGCAGAAAACATTAGGTGTTAATGAGCTTGTGGAGGAACAGGAACTTTCATGCAGCACTGGTGAGAATGTAAAATGATACGACCATTGTGGAAAACAGTTGAACATAGACCTACCATACCCAAAAAATTAACCTGCCTGTCAATGAGTCATTGTGACTCATAGTGACCCTATAGGGTTTCCAAGATGTAAATCTTTTGACATAAGTAGACTGTCCCATATTTCTCCCACAGAGCAATTGGTGGGTTTGCAGCCAAGCACTTTAGCCACTGTGCCACCAGTGCTCCTGAGAACTACCATTTGAGCTAGCAATACCAATCCTGAGTATATATCCAAACGAAGTGAAAGAAGGAACACAAACAGAAACCTTTATGCCAATGTTCACTGCAGCACTTTCCATAATAGACAAAAGGTGGAAACAATTCGAATGCCCTTCAACAAATGATTGCATTTTTAAAAGGTGTTAAAAACTTACAATGAAATATTACTGAACCATAAATAGAAATGAAGTCCTGCTGCATTAACAACATGGATGAACCTTGGGAACATCACGCTGAGTAAAAGAAGTCAATCACAAAAGGACAACTACTGAATGAGGAGGAAAAGGGAAGGTTTTGCTTTGGGTGCAGTAAATTTTTGCTTTGGGTACTGGTGAAATAATTTGGAAAAGTATATGATGTTACAACTTGAAGAAATTGTTGAATTACTATGTGATTTTCTGTGTATGTATTCACCATGACAAACAACAACAAAAAGCAAACAGAATAAAACAAGCAAATGTCATAGAACAAAAACATAAGTCTGCTTAAAGCAAAACCAAAAAAGGTTAATTAAAGGCTAGAACAATTTGCAAATAAGGTAGCATAGATCAACCAGGCAATTATAAAGTGCTCCACCAACCAAAGGCCACACTAGACTTAAATATTAAACTATCAGGAGTTAACAATAAAATATATTCTGATTGGCTATCTAAAGTAAGTTCTTTTTATTGACTATCTTTGATAAATCATTAAGGACATCAGAGTCCAGGTGTGGCGCTGTGGGTTAATGCGCCAGACTGCAAAGCCATTTGAACTGCAAGGTCAGCAGTTCAAGCTCCCCAGCTGCTCCTCAGAGATCAGAACCGACTCGACAGCACTTAAAACCACAACAACATTAAGGGCTTGTTCAGACAAGTTCTTTCTGTTAAAAGGACCAGCCCAGGCAAATTACTTGCATAAGCACCTTTCTGCATACTAGTTAATCTACTTTCAACCACTTGTTTCCTGAGGGCAACCTGTCCCTCCTTTATAGCTCTGGTAGCTTAGTGGTTACAAATCAGGCTGTGAACCTCAAGGTCAGCAGTTCGAAACTACCAGCTGTTCGCAGGAGAAAGATGAGGCTTTCTGCTCCAGTAAAGATGTATAGCCTCAGAAACCCTGTTCAGGGTCGCTATGGGTCAGAACCAACTCAATGGCACTTAACAACAACAATCATGGTTAGGGAGTCCTGGTGTGGCGCTGTGGGCTAATGCGTCAGACTGCAAAGTCATTTGAACTGCAAGGTCGGTGGTTCAAACTCACCAGCTGCTCCTTGGAAACCCTATACAGGGTCACTATGGATCAGAATCGACTTGACGGCACTTAACAACAACAACAACAATCATGGTTACCTCCCAAGAAACAGAAGCAGAGCCTAGGACAAAATGGAGTTGGAGTAAGACCTCATGTAAGCCATTTTAGTAGTGTCAAGTACCCTGGATTTTGGAGTGCTTTTGTGCACAAATAAACAAAAAAGAAAATGTCAGAGATGGTAGGAATTGGACAGATTATTGTTATTGGGAGTACTGTCCACACCTCTGCCCTTCAAGAGGGGACTCTTCCCTTTTACTAATTAAGAATAGTCAGGTGAGGCAGGGTTTCCATCCAAACAAAACAAAGGTTGATTATAGGAAAGAAATGAAGGTTTATTATGTTGTTGTTGAGTGCCATCGAGTCCGTTCTGACCCACAGCGACCCTGTATAGGGTTTCCGAGGAGCGGCTGGTGAGCTTGAACTGCCAACCTTGCAGTTCAAATGGCTTTGCAGTCTGGCACATTAATCCACAGCGCCACACCAGGGAGGGCTTAAAGCAATGCTTAACCCCGGATTCACTGAACAAAGGCTATGTTGTTGTTGTTGTTATGTGCCGTGGAGTCGGTTCCGACTCATAGCGACCCTGTACAGGGTTTCCGAGGTTGTCAGTCTTTACGGGAGCAGAAAGCTTCATCTTTCTCCTGCGGAACAGCTGGTAGTTTCGAACTGATGACCCTGAGGTTAGCAGCCCGATTCATAACCACTACGCTATGCTGGGAGTTAAAAAGTCACCACTCATCTGTCAGTTTGTCACACTGTGGTGGCTTGCATGTTGCTGTGATGCTAGAAGCTATGCCACTGGAACTTTGAATGCAGTCAGTGTTACCCATGGAGGGCAGATTTCAGCTGATCTTCCAGACTAAGACAGACTAGGAAGGAGAGGTGCGCTACTTCCGAATTATTATGGATAGCGGTGAAACACTGTCAGATAGCACCAGAATATTGAATATTGAAACATGATAAATAGCACCAGAATATTGTCAGATATAGTGCAGGAAGATGAACCCCTCAGGTTGGAAGGCACTCAAAATGCGACTTGGGAAAAGCTGCCTACTCAAAGTAGAGTTGATAGTGATGACATGAATGGAGTAAGGTTTTGAGACCGTCATTTTATGATGGTCAACTCAAAATGAGGACAAAAAGCTGCAAACATCCATTAAAAACTGAAATATGGAATGTATGAAGTATGAATCAAGGAAAGTTGGAAAATGTAAAAAATGAAATGGCACACATAAACATCAATATCCTAGGCATTAGTTCACTGAAATGAACTGGTATTGGCCATTTTGAATTTGACAATCACAATGATTACTATGCTGGAATGACAAATTGAAGAGGAATGATATCTCATTCATCATAAAAAAAAGAACATTCCAAGATCTATCTTGAAGCATAATGCTGTCTGTGATAGGATAATATCCATATACCTACAAGGAAGACCAGTTAATGCCACTATTATTCAAATTTATACACCAACCACTGAAGACAATGATGATAAAATTGAAGAATTCTATCAACTTCTTCAATCTGAAATTGATCAAACATGCCATCAAGATGTATTGCTTAATACTGGTGATTTGAATACAAAGGTTGGAAACAAAGAGGAAGGATCCGTAGTGGGAAAATATGGCATTAGTGAGTAAAAATGATGCTGGAGATCACAAGATAGAACTTTGTAAGACCAATGACTTCTTCATTGCAAGTATCTTTTTTAAACAACATAAAAAATGATTATACACATGAACTTCACCATATGGCATACACGGAAACCAAATTGACTGCATCTGTGGAAAAAGATGGTGGAAAAGCCAAAACATGACCAGGGATAGACTGTGGAACTGACCTACGATTGCTCATATGCAAGTTCAGGCTGAAGCTGAAGAAAACTAAAACAAGTCCATGATAGCCAAAATATGATTTGAACACATCCCACCTTGATTAGAGATTATCTCAAGAACCTATTTGATGCATTCAACACTAGTGACTGAAAACCAGAAGATTTGTGGGATGACATAAAGAACATCATGTAGGAAGAAAGCAAAAGGTCATTAAGAAGATAAGGATGAAGGAAAACACCAAAATGGATGTCAGAAGAGACTCTGAAACCTGCTCTCCAGTGTCAAGATACTAAAGCAAATGGAAGAAATGAGGAGGTAAAAGAGTTAAACAGAAAATTTCAAAGCTAGCACTAGAAGAAAAAGTCAGTATTATAATGAAATGTACAAAGATCTGGAGTTAGAAAACCAAAAAGGAAGAACATGATCAGCATTTCTCAAGCCCAAAGAATTGAGGAAAAAATTCAAGCCTCCACTTGCAATACTGGAAGATTCTTTGGACAAAATATTGAACAATGCAGAAAGCATCAAAGATGGAAGGAATATGCAGAGTCACCGTATCAAAAGAAATGGCCAACATTCAACCATTTCAAGAGGTATCATATGATCAAGAGCCAAGGAAGGAAGAAGTACAAGGTGCACTGAAGGCATTGACAAAGAACAAAGCTCTGGGAATTGATGTGATACAAATTGAAATCTTTCAACAAACTAATGCAGCACTCACCTATGTCAAGAAATTTGGAAGACCTGGCTGTCTTCCAAATTGGAAGAGATCCATATTTGTTTCTATTCCAAAGAGAAATGACCCAATGGAATATGGAAATCATTGGACAATATCATTAATACACATGCAAGTAAAATTTTGCTTAAAGATTATTTAAAAACTGCTGCAACAATTGTTGTTAAGTACTGTGGAGTTGGTTCCGACACATAGTGACCCTGCACAGGATTTCTGAGGCTGTAAATCTTTACAGGAGCAGAACACCTCATCTTTCTCCCCCGGAACTGCTGGTAGTTTCGATTGACAGAAACTTCAAGAGGTTCAAACCAGACTCGGACTCGGACATGGAACAAGGAATATCATTGCTGATGTCTGATGGATCTTGGCTGAAAGCAGAGAATACCAGAAAGATGTTTACCTGTGCTTTATTGACTAGGCAAAGGCTGTTAACTATGTGGAGCATGGCAAGCTATGGGCAACACTACTGATAATGAGTATTCTGGAACACTTAATTATGCTCATGAGGAATCTGTACATAGACCCAGAGGCAGTTGTTTGAACAGAACAAAGGGACACTGAATGGTTTAAATCAGGAAAGGTGTGCACCTTTGTTGTATCAAGCAAAGTGATACAACTTTGCTTGCTGAAAACTAAGAGGATTTAAAATACTGATGAAGATCACAGACCACAGCCCTCCATATGGGTTGAATCTCAATATAAAGAAAACAAAAGTTATTACCACTGGACCAATATAATATCATGATAAAAGGAGAAGTGTTTGAAATTATCCAATACTTCATTTTGCTTTGATCCTCCATCAACACTCATTGAAGCAGTAGTCAAGATATCAAAGGACATATTGGATTAGGCAAATCTGCTGCGCAAGATCTCTTTAAAGTTTTTAAGAGCAAAGATGTCAGTTTGAGGACGACAGTGCACTTGACACAAACCATGGTATTTTCATTAACCTTATATGCATGTGAAAGTTGAAAAATGGATAAGGAAGACATTAGAAGAATTGATGTACCTGAGTTATAGTGTTGGAGAAGAATATTAAAGGTACTATGGAATGCCATGATGTTCTTGATGTCATCCCACAACTCTTCTGGTCTTTGGTCTTTAGTGTTTAATGTATCAATTCTGTTCTTCAGATGATCTCTAAATTCAGGTGGGATATATTCAAGGTCCTATTTTGGCTCTCTTGGATTTGTTTTCATTTTCTTCAGCTTTAGCTTGAATTTGCATATGCTCAATTGATGGTCTGTTCCACAATCTGCCCATGGCCTTGTTTTGATATGGTGCTTTTCCATTGTCTCTTTCCTCAGATGTAGTCAATTTGATTTCTATGTATTCCATCTAGCGAAGTCCATGTGTATAGTCGTCTCTTATGCAGTCTAAAGAAGGCATTTGCAATGAACAAATCATTGATTTTGCAGAATTCTATCATGCAATCTCCAGCATCATTTCTATCACCAAGGCCATATTTTCCAACTACTGACCCTTCCTCTTTGTTCCCAACCTTTGTATAACAATCACCAGTAATGATCAATACATCTTGATTGCATGTTTGATCAAGTTCAGATTGAAGAAGTTGGTAGAATTCTTCTATTTCATCCTCACTGGCTTTAGTGGTTGGTGAGTAAATTTGAATAATAGTGGTATTAACTGGGCTTCTCTGTAGGCGCATGGATATTATCCTATCACAGACTGCATTGTACCTCATGACTGATCTCGATATGTTCTTTTTGACAATGAATGAAACACCATTCCTCTTCAATTTGTCATTCCAAGTATTGTACCAAAAGGAAATAGTTGATGATCAACTGTTTCAAGAGGTAGCATATGATCAAGAGCCAAGGATACTGGAGGAAGAAGTCCAAGGTGCATTGAAGGAATTGGCAAAGAACAGGGCACCAGAAATTGATGGAAT